>NW_022148446.1:0-185486 GCF_901933205.1 Camarhynchus parvulus
CTCCGCTCCGCTCCCGCCGCCCGCCGCCGCCGCTCCGCTCCCGCCACGCCGCTCTGGACGCCACGCCGCCGGCGCTACGTCGCCGCTGCGCTGGCCCGGCGTGGCCGGCCTGCCGCCGCCGCTCACGCTGCCCAACAGCATCCCCACCTCCGGAACGCAGCGCTTGCGCTGCCGTTCGCGCTCAGCGCCCTTCGCGCTCGGCGCCGCTCAGCGCTCCCGCAGGTGGGCGCTCAGCGGTCGCGCTGTCAGCGCGTCGCGGCGTATCGCGTTCGGCGATCCCGGCGGTCGCGTTCTCCCATCCGGCGTTCCCGCTCCTCCATCCGGCGGGTCGCGTTCTCCGATCCGCCCGGTCGCGGTCGATCCGGCGTTCCGCTCACCGATCCGGCGTTCCGCTCTCCGATCCGCGTTCCCGCTACCGATCCGCCGTTCCCGCCACCGATCCGCGTTCCCGTCTCCGTCCGCGCCGTTCCGGTCTCCGATCCGCCGCTCCCGTTCCCGCCGCCGCTCCGCTCCCGCGCCCGCTCCACGTTCCGCCGCCGCTCCGCTCCCGCTCCGCCCGCTCCGCTCCCGCCGCCGCTCCGCTTCGCTGTCCCGTCCCCGACCGCCCCGCCGCCGCCCGGGCGGGCCGCAGCGCCGCAGCCGTTCGGAATCTTCCGGAAAAATCCCGGCGGGCGGCGGCATCATCCAGGAGGAGCCGCTTCGCTGTCGTCGCCGCTGCCCAAAAGACGCGGCCCGGTGGCGCTTCGGCGTCACCGCGGCGGGGACGGAGGGGACAAAGCGACAGCGCGTCCCCAACGCCGCCGCCGCCACCCCCAGTCGGTGTCACCACTGTCACCAGCCCCGGTGTCATCTCCCCGGTACCGGCGCGGCCCAAGTGGGTCCCCCTGGCCGAGCTGCACCCGGCGGCGCCGCAGCCGCCGGCACGGGCGGTGACAACGACGGCGGCGGTGACAACAGCGGTGACATCGGGGGCGGCATCCAAGTGGGTCCCCATTGGGGGGGCACAGCCGGCGCCGCCCGGCACTGAGGGCGGTGTCACCAAAGCCACCACCGATGTCACCAAAGCCACCCCAGAGGTGACCAGAGCCAGTCCTGATGTCATCAAAGCCACCCCAGAGGTGACCAAAGCCACCCCTGATGTCACCAAGGTCACCCCAGAGAGGACAGCGGCGGTGACACCGGAGAAGCCGCCGGCGGTGGCCGAGGGGACGCCGGGGATGTCACCAGGGATGTCACCAGGGATGTCACCAGGGGCCACCAAGGTGTCCCCAGCGGGTAAAGCGGCAGCAGGTGACACCAAAGTGGCCGCAAGTGACAACAAAGTGGCCGCAAGTGACACCAAAACAAGCGTTGGTGACACCAAAAGCGACACCAGGTGACCCCAAAGTGACCTCGGGTGACCCCAAAGTGACCTCAGGTGACACCAGAGTCGCCGCAGTCGCCAACGGTGACCCCAAGGCCACCACGGGTGACCCCAAACCGCCGCCGTCCCCGTCCCCACCCGTCCCCAAAACCGCGTCCCCAACCGTCCCCAAGGCGGAGGTGACGCCCCCAACCCTCCCCAAGGCCACCTCCTTGTCCCCAACCGTCCCCAAACCGCCGGTGCCGCCACCACCCCCCGACCCCAAAGCCGCCACGTCCCCAACTGTCCCCAAACCCGCCGCCCAGATTGTCCCCAAAGCGTCCCCAACGCCGCCCCCCGAGCCCAAACCCGCGGTGGCCCCGTCCCCTCGCGCGTCCCGGCCATCGCCGCGCTTGGGGACATCGCTGGGGACGCCCGCCCGGGGCCGCCGCCCAAGGGCTGCCGGCGCTGGCGCGGCGCCCGCGGTGGCACCTTGGGGACGTTGGGGACGTTGCTGCCGGCCGCCCGCCTCAGCCTGCCCTCGTCACCCGTGGCGGCCTCGGCGCTGCCGCCGGTGTCACTCGTCACCAAAGCCACCCCCGGCAGGCTCGGCGTCACCAAGGCCGCCGGCGTCACCAGGGCGGGCGGCGGCGGTGTCACCGCGGGTAAGGGCGGCGGTGTCACCGTGGGGGTGGCGCTGATGGACGGCAAGGGCGGCGGTGTCACCAAGGGCAGCGCGGGGGACAGCAGGGGTGGCGGTGTCACCGTGGGAGCGTCAGCAGGTGACACCAAGGGTGGCATTGTCACCGTGGGAGCCGCCCAAGGGGACAGCAAAGGTGGCATTGTCACCATGGATGTCACCAAGGCCACCATGGGAGCATCACCAGGTGACACCAAGCCTGGTGTTGTCACCACGAATGTCCCCAAGGCCACCACAGGTGACACCAAACCTGGCATTGTCACCACGGGAGCATCACCAGGTGACACCAGGGGTGGCATTGTCACTGTGGATGTCACCAAGGCCACCGTGGGAGCGTCACCAGGTGACACCAAGCCTGGCATTGTCACTGTGGATGTCACCAAGGCCACCGTGGGAGCCACCCAAGGAGACATCAGGGGTGGCATTGTCCCCATGGATGTCACCAAGGCCACCGTGGGAGCGTCACCAGGTGACACCAAGCCTGGCATTGTCACCATGGATGTCCCCAAGGCCACCACAGGTGACACCAAGCCCGGTGGCACTGTCCCCACAGGTGTCCCCAAGGCCACCGCAGCTGTCCCCGCCGGGGTCAGCCCCCTGGGCGCCGCCATCCTCAGGGCCAGCGCCATGGCCACCAGGGCCACCACGCTGGATGTCACCAAGGCCACCAGTGCCACCAGTATGACCAGTAACGCCGGTGTCACCAGTGCGGCCGCTGCTGGCGGTGTCACCGTCACACCCGGTGTCACCAAGGCCACTTGCAGTGTCACCAGTGTCACCAGTTTGACCAGCGCGGCGGCTCCCAGTGTCACCAGTGCCACCAGTTCCAGTGTCACCAGTTTGACCAGCTCGGCGGCTCCCAGTGTCACCAGTGCCACCAGTGCCACCAGTCCCAGAGCCACCAGTGTGACCAGTATGGCTGCTCCCAGTATGACCAGTTTGACCAGTTGACCAGTGCTCCCAGTGGCACCAGTATGACCAGTGGCACCAGTATGACCAGTGCGGCGGCTCCCAGCTCCCAGTATGACCAGTGGCACCAGTACGACCAGTGGCACCAGTATGACCGGTGCGGCGGCTCCCAGCGGCACCAGTTTGACCAGTGGCACCAGCGTTCCATCTCCCGGTGTCACCAGCGTCACCGTTCCTGCGGCTCCCAGTGCTCCCAGTATGACCAGTGGCACCAGTTTGACTGTACCAGCAGCTCCCAGTGTCACCGGTGTCACCGTTCCCAGTGTGACCAGTGCTACCGCAACGTTGGCTCCCAGTATGACCAGTTTGACTGCAGCAGCGGCTCCCGGTGTCACCAGTGCGACCAGTGCTGCGGCTCCCAGTGCTCCCAGTATGACCAGTACCAACATGGCAGCGGCTCCCAGTGCTCCCAGTATGACCAGTTACCAACATGCAGCGGCTCCCAGTGCTCCCAGTATGACCAGCACCAACATGGCAGCGGCTCCCAGTGCTCCCAGTATGACCAGTGTGACCACAGCAGCGGCTCCCAGTGCTCCCAGTATGACCAGTACCAACATGGCTGCGCCTCCCAGTGCTCCCAGTAACATCATGGCAGTTCCCAGTGCTCCCAGTACGACGCACCAACATGGCAGCGGCTCCCAGTGCTCCCAGTATCACCAGTATGACCATGACAGCGGCTCCCAGTGCTCCCAGTAACATCATGGCAGTTCCCAGTGCTCCCAGTACGACCATGGCAGTGGCTCCCAGTGCTCCCAGTATCACCAGTATGACCATGACAGCGGCTCCCAGTGCTCCCAGTATGACCGCGGTTGCGCCTCCCAGTGCTCCCAGTACCATCGTGGCGGCTCCCAGTATGACCAGTACGACCATGGCAGCGCCTCCCAGTGCTCCCAGTATCACCGGCCCTGGCGTCAACTCCCAGTGCTCCCAGTACCAGTACCACCATGGCAGCGCCTCCCAGTGCTCCCAGTACCATGGCAGCGCCTCCCAGTGCTCCCAGTACGACCAGCACCAACATGGCTGCATCTCCCACTGCTCCCAGTATGACCAGTATGACCAGTACGACCATGACAGCGGCTCCCAGTGCTCCCAGTACAGCCATGGCAGCGGCTCCCAGTGCTCCCAGTATGACCAGTATGACCATGACAGCGGCTCCCAGTGCTCCCAGTGCTCCCAGTACCACCCTGGCTGCGGCTCCCAGTGCTCCCAGTATGACCATGGTAGCGGCTCCCAGTGCTCCCAGTATGACCATGGCAGCTGCTCCCAGTGCTCCCAGTACAACCATGGCAGCGGCTCCCAGTGCTCCCAGTATAACCATGGCTGCGCTCCCAGTGCTCCCAGTGCTCCCAGTACAACCATGGCAGCCAGTGCTCCCAGTAACATCATGGCAACGGCTCCCAGTGCTCCCAGTGCTCCCAGTATGACCAGTGCTCCCAGCGCCGCCGCCGTTCCCATGGACACCAGCGCTCCCAGTACCACCAGCGCAGCCGCTCCCGCTTTGGCTCCGCCCACCGCTGACGTCACCGCTGACGTCACCGCCGCTGTCCCCAAGAGCTCGTCGTCGTCGTCCTCCTCCTCCTCCTCTTCCTCCTCGTCCTCCTCCTCCTCCTCGTCCGACTCCGACTCCGACTCCAGCTCCAGCGACTCCGACTCCGCCCCGCCCTCGCCGGCCCCGCCCGCCGGGTAAGGACACGCCCCCTTTCTCGGCGGGCACGCCCGCTGGGTGTAGCCCCGCCCTTCCCATGCAGATTAGAGAAATTACCACCCTAAATTAGGCTCCGCCCCCTTCGCAGATTGGGTAAGTTCCCGTCCCAAATTAGGCCCCGCCCCCCTTCAGGGATTGGATAAATTCCCTTCCCAAATTAGGCCCCCCCCCTTCAGGGATTGGATAAATTCCCTTCCCAAATTAGGCCCCCCCCTTCAGGGATTGGATAAATTCCCCTCCCAAATTAGGCCCCACCCCCTTTCACAGATTGGATAAATTCCCCTCCCAAGTTAGGCTCCACCCCTTTTGCAGATTAGGGAAATTCCCTTTTTAAATTAGGCTCCGCCCCTTTCGTGTATTAGATAAATTCTCCTCCCAGATTAGGCTCCGCCCCCTTCACGGATTAAATAAATTCCTTTCCCAAATTAGGCCCCGCCCCCTTTCACGGATTGGATAAAATCCCCTCCCAGATTAGGCCCCACCCACTTCAGGGATTGGATAAATTCCCCTCCCAAATTAGGCTCCACCCCTTCTGCAGATTAGATAATTTCCTTCCCCAAATTAGGCCCCACCCACTTCAGGATGGATAAAATCCCCTCCCTAATTAGGCTCCACCCCCTTCAGGGATTGGATAAACTCTCTTCCCAAATTCCCTTTCTGGCATTAGGCCCCGCCCCTTTATGCAGATTATTATGAATACCTCCCCAAAATTAGGCTCCGCCCACTACACGAGGCCCCACCCCCTCCTGCAGATCAGGTGTACTCCCATCCAAAAATCAGGCCCCGCCCACCAGGTTAGGCCCCACCCCATAAAAGAAATTGGATTAGTTGGTTTAAAAAACTAGGCCCCGCCCACCGGGTGAGGCCCCGCCCCCTCTAAAAATTATAGTATTTCCTTTCTGGCATTAGGCCACGCCCACCAGGTGTAGCCCCGCCCCCTATGGGGAATATATTCTTCTCCTTCTGGGATTAGGCCACGCCCACCAGATGTAGCCCCGCCCCATAAAGAAAATTGAATTATTTATTTTTAAAAAGAAGCCCCACCCACCAGGTGTAGCCCCACCCCATGAAGGAAATTAAATTTCTTTTTAAAAACTAGGCCCCGCCCACCGGGTGTGGCCACGCCCCCTATAGAGATTACATCACTCCCTTTTTGGGATTAGGCCGCGCCCACCCGGTGTAGCCCCACCCCCTCGCTAGGATCGGGAAAAATTCCCTTCTAAAAATCAGGCCCCGCCCACCGGGTTTAGCCCCGCCCCCTATAGGGATAATAATGATTCCCATTGTCACGTGAGGCCCCGCCCACTTTTATTGTGTGAGCAACCGAGTGTCCCCTGTCCCCAAGGGTCCCATTGTCCCCAAGGTGCCACTCACACCTGTCCTGTGTCCCCAAGGGTCCCATTGTCCCCAAGGTGTCACTCACACCTGTCCCGTGTCCCCAAGGGTCCCATTGTCCCCAAGGTGCCACTTACACCTGTCCTGTGTCCCCAAGGTGTCCCTGTGTCCCCAGGGTGCCACCCACACCTGTCCCGTGTCCTCAAGGGTCCCATTGTCCCCAAGGTGTCACTCACACCTGTCCTGTGTCCCCAGGGTGCCACCCACACCTGTCCCGTGTCCCCAAGGGTCCCATTGTCCCCAAGGTGTCACTCACACCTGTCCCCTGTCCCCAAGGGTCCCATTGTCCCCAAGGTGTCACTCACACCTGTCCTGTGTCCCCAAGGTGCCACCCACCCCTGTCCCGTGTCCCCAAGGTGCCACCTACACCTGTCCCGTGTCCCCAAGGGTCCCATTGTCCCCAAGGTGTCACCTACACCTGTCCTGTGTCCCCAAGGTGCCACCCACCCATGTCCCGTGTCCCTGAGGGTGTCCCTGTGTCCCCAAGGGTGCCACCCACCCATGTCCCATTGTCCCCAAGGGTGTCACCTACACCTGTCCCCATGTCCCTGAGGGTGTCCCATTGTCCCCAAGGGTCCCTTAATTAGGGTCCAGTGTCCCCAGGGGTCACACCCACCTGTGTCCCCAAGGTGCCACTCACCTGTGTCCCATATTCCTAAAGGTGTACCTGTGTCCCCAAGGGTGTCAGCTACACACCTGTCCCATGTCCCTAAGGTGCCACCTGTGTCCCCAAGGTGTCACCTACACTTGTGTCCCCACGTCCCTGAGGGTGCCCCCCACCCCTGTCCCGTGTCCCTAAAGGTGTCCCATTGTCCCCAAGGGTCCCTTAATTAGGGTCCAGGGTCCCCAGGGGTTGCACCCACCTGTGTCCCATTGTCCCCAAGGGTGCCACCCACCCCTGCCCGGTGTCCCCAAGGGTGTCACCTACACACCTGCCCCATGTCCCTGAGGTGCCACCTGTGTCTCCAAGGTGTCACCTACACCTGTGTCCACATGTCCCTGAGGGTGTCCCTGTGTCCCCAAGGGTGTCACCCACCCATATCCCCTGTCCCCATTGTCCCCAAGGTGCCACCCACCCCTGCCCAGTGTCCCTGAGGGTGTCCCTGTGCCCCAAGGGTACTCCACAGTGTCCCTGTGTCCCCAAGGGTGTCACCCACCCATGTCCCATTGCCCCAAGGGTGTCACCCCTTGTGTCCCGTGTCCCTGAGGGGTGTCCCTGTGTCCCCAAGGTGCCACCCACCCCTGTCCCCATGTCCCTAAAGGTGTCTCATTGTCCCCAACGGTGTCACCCACCCATATCCCCTTTGTCCCCAAGGGTGCCACCCACCCCTGTCCCATGTCCCTGAGGGTGTCCCTGTGTCCCCAAGGGTCACAGCCATAAGCATCCCATTGTCCCCAAGGGTGCCACCCCTTGTGTCCCATGTCTCTAAGAGTGTCCCTGTGTCCCCAAGGTGCCACCCACCCCTGCCCAGTGTCCCCAAGGGTGTCACCTACACACCTGCCCCATGTCCCTGAGGTGCCACCTGTGTCTCCAAGGTGTCACCTACACCTGTGTCCACATGTCCCTGAGGGTGTCCCTGTGTCCCCAAGGGTGTCACCCACCCATATCCCCTGTCCCCATTGTCCCCAAGGTGCCACCCACCCCTGCCCAGTGTCCCTGAGGGTGTCCCTGTGTCCCCAAGGGTCACTCCATCAGTGTCCCTGTGTCCCCAAGGGTGTCACCCACCCATGTCCCATTGTCCCCAAGGGTGTCACCCCCTTGTGTCCCGTGTCCCTGAGGGTGTCCCTGTGTCCCCAAGGTGCCACCCACCCCTGTCCCCATGTCCCTAAAGGTGTCCCATTGTCCCCAACGGTGTCACCCACCCATCCCCTGTCCCAGTGTCCCCAAGGGTGTCACCTACACACCTGTCCCATGTCCCTGAGGTGCCACCTGTGTCCCCAAGGTGTCACCCACCCCTGTCCCCATGTCCCTAAAGGTGTCCCATTGTCCCCAACGGTGTCACCCACCCATATCCCCTGTCCCTGTGTCCCCAAGGGTGCCACCTACACCTGTCCCCTGTTCCTGAGGGTGTCCCTGTGTCCCCAAGGGTCACTCCATCAGTGTCCCTGTGTCCCCAAGGGTGTCGCACGCACCCCTGTCGCGTGTCCCCAAGGTGCCACCTGTGTCCCCAAGAGTGTCACCCACCCCTGCCCAGTGTCCCCAAGAGTGTCACCCACCCCTGTCCCGTGTCCCCAAGGTGTCACCCCCTTGTGTCCCATGTCCCTGAGGGTGTCACCGTCCTATGTCCCTGAGGGTGTCCCTGTGTCCCCAAGGGTCACAGCCATCAGCATCCCATTGTCCCCAAGGGTGCCACCCCCTTGTGTCCCATGTCTTTAAGAGTGTCCCTGTGTCCCCAAGGTGCCACCCACCCCTGTCCCCATGTCCCTAAAGGTGTCCTTATGTCCCCAAGGGTGCCACCCACCCCTGTCCCGTGTCCCCAAGCTGTCACCCACCCATGTCCCATTGTCCCCAAGGGTGCCACCCACCCCTGCCCGGTGTCCCCAAGGGTGTCACCTACACACCTGCCCCATGTCCCTGAGGTGCCACCTGTGTCTCCAAGGTGTCACCTACACCTGTGTCCACATGTCCCTGAGGGTGTCCCTGTGTCCCCAAGGGTGTCACCCACCCATATCCCCTGTCCCCATTGTCCCCAAGGTGCCACCCACCCCTGCCCAGTGTCCCTGAGGGTGTCCCTGTGTCCCCAAGGGTCACTCCATCAGTGTCCCTGTGTCCCCAAGGGTGTCACGCACCCATGTCGCGTGTCCCCAAGGTGTCATCTACACCTGTCTCATGTCCCTGAGGGTGTCCCTGTGTCCCCAAGCTGCACCCACCCATACCCATTGTCAAGGGTGTCACCTTGTGTCCTCTGTAAGGTCCCTGTGTCCCCCAACCCATCAGTGTCCCCACGTCCCTAAAGGTGTCCCATTGTCCCCAAGGTGCCACCCAACTGTGTCCCATATCCCTAAAAGTGTCCCTGTGTCCCCAAGGGTGTCACCTACACACCTGTCCCATGTCCCTGAGGTGCCACCTGTGTCCCCAAGGTGTCACCTACACCTGTGTCCCCATGTCCCTGAGGGTGTCCCTGTGTCCCCAAGGATGTCACCCACCCATATCCCCTGTCCCCATTGTCCCCAAGGGTGCCACCCCCAGTGTCCCTGAGGGTGTCCCTGTGTCCCCAAGGGTCACTCCATGTCCCTGTGTCCCCAAGGGTGTCACCCACCCCTGTCGCGTGTCCCCAAGGTGTCACCCACCCATGTCCCATTGTCCCCAAGGGTGTCACCCCCTTGTGTCCTGTGTCCCTGAGGGTGTCCCTGTGTCCCCAAGGTGCCACCCACCCCTGTGCTCATGTCCCTAAAGGTGTCCCATTGTCCCCAAGAGTGTCACCCCACCCTGTTCTCATGTCCCTCAGGGTGTCCCTGTGTCCCCAAGGGTCACTCCATCAGTGTCCCTGTGTCCCCAAGGTGTCACCTACACCTGTGTCCCCATGTCCTTGAGGGTGTCCCGTTGTCCCCAAGGTGTCACCCACCCATATCCCCTGTCCCCATTGTCCCCAAGGGTGCCACCCACCCCTGCCCCGTGTCCCCAAGGTGCCCCCCACCCCTGCCCCGTGTCCCCACGCTGTCCCCGCCCCGTTGTCCCCGTTGTCCCCGTGCTGACCCCGCCGTGTCCCCGCAGGTCCCCGAGCTCCGTCCCCGCCGCCGCCATACGCCCGCCGCGCTGGCGCCGCCATTGTCACCTGTGCCACCGAGCCGCCGCCCGAAGGCTCCGCCCCCCTCCGCCGCCACGCCCGCCGCGCCGCCCACCGTCGTGGTGCCCTCGTCATGGCGCGCAAGCGCGCCGCTCTTCCTCCTCCTCGTCCTCCTCCTCCTCCTCCTCGTCCTCCTCCTCTTCCTCCTCCTCCTCCAGCTCCTCCTCCTCCTCCTCCTCCTCCTCGTCCTCCCTCTTCCTCCTCCTCCTCTTCCTCTTCTTCCTCCTCCTCCTCCTCTTCCTCCTCCTCCTCCTCCTCCTCCGAGGCCCGCCCGAAGCCCCGCCCCAGCCCGCCCCTCCCCCCACCACGACATCCCCCGCCCCCTCAGCAGGCCCCGCCCCTTCCGCCCCCCACCCCGGCCACGCCCACCGCGGCCACGCCGCCCCCGCCACACGCCCTCGGTGCCTGCTTCCCCCGCGGCCACGCCCACTTCAGCGGCGGCCACGCCCACCACCGCTGCGGCCACACCCGCTGCGGCCACGCCCTTGCTGTCACTCAAACCGGCGGCCGTGGGAGGGGCCTCGGCTTTGCCACGCCCACCCGGCTCGCTGCTGTCGCTCACGCCGGGCGGGGGGCGTGGCTTGCGCCCTTCGCCCCGCCCTCCCGGCTCTCTGCTCTCATTGGCCACCGCCGGGAGGGGCGTGGCCGGGCGGGGCGGCGGCCCCTTCCCCCTATTGGCCGCCCGCAGCCCAGGCTCCGCCTCCTTCCAGCGGGCAGCCGCGCCCTTTTTGGCCACGCCCACGCGCGGGGGGTGGAGCCCGCGCTCCCCCTCCTCCCCTTTCCTCCGGGGGGGCGTGGCCGGAGGGGCGTGGCCTCGCCTGGGCGGGGGCGGTTCCTGCCTGCACCGTTTCCACGGCAACCTGGGCGGGGCGGGGCTCGGCTGCTCGGCCCGCCTGGGGGGCGGGGCTTGCATGCACCGCTTCCACGGCGGCATGGGCGTGGCCTCGGTGGCGGCGGCCAATCGCGTGAGCCCCTGCGGCCACCGCGGCTGCTGCTACCACGGCAGGGGCGGAGCCTCGCTGGCGGGGGGTGGGGCCGCGCCCAGAAGCCCCTCCCCTTTCGCCATGACGCCCAGCATGGCCGCCCGCATGGCCCAGTACTCCCAGTACGCCACCAGCACCTCCCAGTACAGCCCCGCCTCCTCCCAGTACAGCCCCGCCTCCTCCCAGTACAGCCCCGCCTCCTCCCAGTATAACCCCGCCTCCTCGCAGTACAGCCCCGCCTCCTCGCAGTATAGCCCCGCCTCCTCGTCGCAGCTGAGCTCCCAGTACTCCCAGTACTCCCAGTACGCCCAGCTGGCCTCCCAGTACTCCCAGTACTCCCAGTACGGCGGCGCCGAGGGCTCCCAGTACGGGGCGGGCGACGCCTCCCAGTACGCCCAGTACGCCGCCAGCGCCGCCCAGTACGCGGCCGCGGCGGCAGCGGCCTCAGCCAATGGCAGCGCAGGGGGCGGGGCCAGCGACTCCGCCCAGTACGCGGCAACCACTGGGAACCAGTACGGCGCAGGGGGCGGGGCCCAAACCGCGGGGGGAGGAGGAGCGGGAGGAGGGGGCGGGGCTACAGCGGGAGGAGGGGGCGGGGCGAGCTGGGCAGGGGAGGGAGGGGCGCAGGAAGGGTGGGGGGGGAGCCGGGGAGGGGTGAGCTGGGGCAATTGGGTGTCGCCCGCGCAGTGAGTTTTGGCAAAGTTTTCACCCAAATTTTGGGGGGTTCAGAACCCAAATTGGGGTCGTGGTTGGTGGTTTCAAGGGTTAGGTTGGAAGTTTGGGGGGTCGGTGGGAAAAAACCGGGTGGTTTTGGGGTGAAATTTGGGGTTTTTAGCCCCAAATGTGTGCGAGAGGTGCCCCCCCGTGTGGGGGCGTGGCTAAAGGGTGAAGCCCCGCCCCCTCCTGCGCCGGAGGTGGAGTCAGCGTCGGCGCTTCCCGGCTGGGCCCCGCCCCTTCTCCCCCTGCACGTGATTGGTGGAGGTGAGAGCCGGGGGCGGGGCCCTGGGGAAAGGGGCGGGGCTAAGGGAGGGGGAATTGTGGATTTTGGGGGGGGAAAATTTTGGGATTTTTGGGGTTAAAAAATTCCCAATTTTGGGGTGGATTTGGGGGTAAAAATTCTCAGTTTTGGGGTTAAAAAATTCCCAATTTTGGGGTAAAAAATTCCAATTTTTGGGGGGTGGATTTGGGGGTAAAAATTCTCAGTTTTGGGGCAAAAAATTCCCATTTTTGGGGTGGATTTTAAGGTGGAAATTCCTGGTTTTGGGGTGGATTTTGGGGTAAATATTCCCAATTTTGGGTTGAAAAATTTCTTTTTGTTGGGGTGGATTTTAAGGTGGAAATTCCCAATATTTGGGGTAAAAAATTCCCATTTTTGGGGTGGATTTTAGGGGAAATAGTCCCATTTTTGGGGTGGATTTTAAGGTGGAAATTCCCAATTTTGGGGTGGATTTGGGGGTTAAAATTCTCAGTTTTGGGGTAAAAAATTCCCAATTTTGGTGTTAAAAAATTCCCATTTTTGGGGTGGATTTTGGGGAAAAAAATTCCCAATTTTGGGGTGGATTTTAGGGGAAATATTCCCAATTTTTGGGGTTTAAAAATTCCCATTTTTAGGGTGGATTTTTAAGGTGGAAATTTTCAATATTTGGGTTAAAAATTCCCAATTTTGGGGTGGATTTTGGGGTAAATATTCCCAATTTTGGCGTTAAAAATTGCATTTTTTGGGGTGGATTTTGGGGCAAAAAATTGGATTTTTGGGGTGGATTTTAAGGTGGAGATTTCCAGTTTGGGGGTTAAAAAATTGCAATTTTTGGGGTGAAAATTCCCATTTTTGGGGGTGGATTTTAAGGTGGGAATTCCCTTTTGGGGTGGATTTTGGGGTAAAAATTCCCAGTTTTGGGGTAAAAAAATTCCCATTTTTGGGGTGGATTTTAAGGTGGAAATTCCTGATTTTGGGGTTTAAAAAAATCCCATTTTTGGGGTTAAAAAATTCCCAATTTTGGGGTGGATTTTGGGGTAAATATTCCCAATTTTGGGGTTAAAAATTCCCATTTTTGGGGTAAAAATTCCAGGTTTGGGGGTGGATTTTGGGGTGAAAATTCCCATTTCTGGGGTGGATTTTAAGGTGGAAATGCCAAATTTTGGGGTGAAAATTCAAAAGTTTTGGGGTG
The DNA here is from genome assembly GCF_901933205.1 of Camarhynchus parvulus. NCBI lineage: Eukaryota > Metazoa > Chordata > Aves > Passeriformes > Thraupidae > Camarhynchus > Camarhynchus parvulus. The sequence goes on from NW_022148446.1 coordinate 13,051, forward strand.
GAATTTTGGGGTTAAAAATTCCCAGTTTTCGTGTGAATTTTGGGTTGAAAATGCCCAATTTTGGGGTGAAAATTCAAAATTTTTGGGGTGAATTTTGGGGTTAAAATTCCCATTTTTGGGGTGATTTTTGGGTTGAAAATTCCCATTTTGGGGTGAAAACTCCCATTTTCAGGGGGAATTTTTGAGTATGAAAATTCAAAATTTTGGGGTGAATTTTTGGGTTGAAAATTCCCATTTTTGGGGTGAATTTTTGGGTTGAAAATTCAAAGTTTTGGGGTAGATTTAGGGGTGAAAATTCCCATTTTTGGGGTGGAATTTGGGGTGAAAATTCCCATTTTGGGTTGTAAATTTTTGGGTATAAAATTCCCATTTTTGGGGTGAATTTTTGGGTGAAAATTTCCATTTTCAGGGTGGATCTTTGGGGTGAAAATTGCCATTTTTGGGGTTAAAAATTCCAATTTTTGGTGTAAATTTTTGGGTGGAAAATTGCCATTTTCGGGGTGAATTTTGGGGTTTAAAATTCTCGTTTTTGGGGTGAAAATTTTCCAATTTTTGGGGTGAATTTTGGGGTGAAAATTCCCATTTTTGGTGTGAATTTTAGGTTGAAAATTCCCTTTTGGGAAGAATTTGGGGTGAAAATTCTCGTTTGGGGTGAAAAAATTTCCATTGGGTGGAATTTTGCGGTGAAAATTCCCATTTTCGGGGTGGATTTTGGGGTGAAAATTGCCATTTTTGGGGTGAAAATTCCCATTTTGGGGTGGATTTTGAGGTGAAAATTTCCTATTTTCGGGGTGGATTTTGGGGTGAAAATTGCCATTTTCAGGGTGAATTTTTGGGTGGAAAATTCCCATTTTTGGAGTGGAATTTGGGGTGAAAATTCCCATTTTCGGGGTGAATTTTTGGGGTGAAATTTGCCATTTTTATGGTTAAAATTTCCCATTTTTGGGGTGGATTTTGGTTTGAAAATTCCCATTTTTGGGGTGAAAATTCCCATTTTTGGGGTGGAATTTTGGGTGTAAAATTCCCATTTTCAGTGTGAATTTTTGGGGTGAAATTTGCCATTTTTGGGGTGAAAATTCCCATTTTTGGGGTGGATTTTGGGGTGAAAATTCCCGTTTTCGGGGTGGAATTTTGGGTTAAAATTCCCGTTTTCGGGGTGGATTTTGGGGTGAAATTTGCCGTTTTCGGGGTGGAATTTTGGGTTAAAATTTCCATTTTCGGGGTGGAATTTTGGGTTAAAAATTCCCATTTTCAGGGTGGATTTTGGGGTGAAATTTGCCATTTTTGGGGTTAAAATTCCCATTTTTGGGGTGGATTTTGGGGTGAAAATTTCCTATTTTCGGGGTGGATTTTGGGGTGAAATTTGCCATTTTGGGGTGGATTTTGGGGTGAAAATTCCCATTTTCAGTGTGAATTTTTGGGGTGAAAATTCCCATTTTTGGGGTGGATTTTGGGGTGAAATTTGCCATTTTTGGGGTGAAAATTCCTGTTTTTGAGGTGGATTTTGGGGTGAAATTTCCCATTTTCGGGGTGGATTTTGGGGTGAAAATTTCTATTTTGGGGGTTTTGTGGGAAATTTGCCGTTTGGATTGGGGTGGCACCGGGGTGGATTGGGGTGAAATGTGCTTGGGCAGGTGGCACGGGGGTGAGCATCTTGGGGGAGCTCCGGGGGAAATTTGGGGCCATTTGGGGCGGATTTGGGGTCGGGTTGGTGGGGAAGGTGAAAAAATTCAACTTTGGGGGAAAAAACCGGAATTTTGGGAAGGATTTGGGTGAAAATGCTGAGTTAAAGGGGGGGAGTTTGGGGGGGAAATTCCCATTTTGAGCTGGAAAATTTGGGGTAAAAAATTCCCATTTTGGGGTAAAAAATTCCCATTTTGGGGGGGAAATTTGGGGTAAAAAATTCCCATTTTGGGGTAAAAAATTCCCATTTTGGGGTAAAAAATTCTCATTTTGGGGGGAAAATTCCCATTTTGAGCTGGAAAATTTGGGGTAAAAATTCCCATTTTAGGGATGGATTTTGGGGTAAAAAATTCCCATTTTGGGGGGGAAATTTGGGGTAAACAATTCCCATTTTGGGGTAAAAAATTCACATTTTGGGGTGGGAAATTCGAGAGTAAAAAAGTCTCATTTTGGGGGTGGGAAATTTGGGGTGAAAATTCTCATTTTGGGGTAAAAAGTTCCCATTTTGGGGTGAAAATTTGAGGTAAAAAATTCCCATCTTGGGGTCAAAAGTTCCCATTTTGGGGGGAGGAATTTGGGGTAAAAAATTCTCATTTTGGGGGGGAAATTTGGGGTAAAAAAATCCTGTTTTGGGGTAAAAAATTCCTATTTTGGGGATGGATTTGGGGGTAAAAAATTCTCATTTTGGGGGGGAAATTTGAGAGTAAATATTCCATTTTGGGGTGGGAAATTTGGGGTAAAAAATTTGTATTTTGGGGTAAAAATTTCCCATTTTGGGGTAAAAAATTCCCATTTGGGGATGGATTTTGGGGTAAAAAATTCTCATTTTGGGGGGGAAATTTGAGGTAAAAAATTCCCATTTTGGGGGGAGGAATTTGGGGTAAAATTCCCATTTTGGGGGAATTTGGGAGTAAAATTTCCTTTTTGGGGATGGATTTTGAGGTAAAAAATTCCCATTTTGGGGTAAAAATTTGTGGTAAAAAATTCGCATTTTGGGTCAAAAATTCCCATTTTGGGGTGGGAAATTTGGGAGTAAAATTCCCATTTTGGGGGGGAAATTTGGGGTAAAGAATTCCAATTTTGGGGTAAAAAATTCTCATTTTGGGGGTGTAATTTGGGGTAAAAAATTCCCATTTTGGGGGGGGAACTTTAGGGTAAAAAATTCCAATTTTGGGGTAAAAAATTCTCATTTTGGGGGGAAATTTGGGGTAAAAAATTCTCATTTTGGGCATGGATCTTGGGGTAAAAAATTCCCATTTTGGGGTAAAAATTCATGGTAAAAAATTTCCCATTTTGGGTCAAAAATTACCATTTTGGGGTGGGAAAATTGGGATAAAAAATTCCCATTGGGGGTGGGAAACTTGGGGTAAAAATTCCCATTTTGGGGTAAAAAATTCTCATTTTGGGGATGGATTTTGGGTTAAAAATTCCCATTTTGGGGTGAAAAATTCAGGTAAAAATGCCCATTTTGGGGTGAAAATTCCCAGTTTTGGGGCAGGTTTGGGGAGGAATTTGGGGTAAAAACTTTTAATTTAAGGGGTGGATTTTGGGGCAGAACTTGGGGTGAAAATTCCCTTTTTTGGGGTGAAAATGTCCCGTTTGGGGGTGGATTTTGGGATGAAAAACGCCCAGTTTTGGGGTGGATTTTGGGGGGTAAAAAATAGTAATTTTGGGGCATAATTTTGGGTGGAAATGTTGGATTTTGGGGTTAAAATGTGGGGTTTGGGGTGAAAATGTTTGGGTTGTTTGGGGGTCGGCTATTTGGAGGTGGAAAATTCCCCGCTCTGAGGGATTTTAGGCTGGAAATGTCAATTTTGGGGTGGATTTTGGGTCAAAATGTCACAATTTGGGGTTAAAAATGTCCGGGTTTGGGGGTAAAAATGCTGAGTTTGGGGGCGGATTTTGGAGGTGAAAATTCCCAATTGAAGGGCGGATTTTAGGCTGGAATTGTCAATTTTTGGGGTGGATTTTGGGGTAAATTTGCCACTTTTGGGGGTGGATTTTGGGGTGGATTTTAGGCTGGAATTGTCCATTTTGGGGGTGGATTTTGGGGTGAATATTGCAATTTTCGGGGGCGGGTTTTGGGGTAAATTTTGCCATTTTTGGGTGTGCATTTTGGGGTAAATCTGCAGGTTTTGGGGGGTGGATTTTGGGGCGAATGTTGCCATTTTTGGGGGTGGATATTGGGGTGAATTTTGCCACTTTTGGGGGTGGATTTTGGGGTGGATTTTGGGGTAAATTTGCCATTTTTGGGGGTGGATTTCAGGGTAAATTTGCAGGTTGTGGGGGGTGGATTTTGGGGCGAATGTTGCCATTTTTGGGGGTGGATTTTGGGGAGAATTTTGCCATTTTTGGGGGTGGATTTTGGGGTGAATTTTGCCATTTTTGGGGGTGGATTTTGGGGTGGATTTTAGGCTGGAATTGTCAATTTTGGGGGCGGATTTTGGGGTAAATTTGCCATTTTTGGGGGTGGATTTTGGGGTGGATTTTAGGCTGGAATTGTCAATTTTGGGGGTGGATTTCGGGGTAAATTTGCCGTTTTCGGGGGTGGATTTTGGGGTAAAACCGCTCGGTTTGGGGGTTGGATTTTCGGGTGACCTTGCCCATTTTGGGGGTGGAATTTGGGGTGAAACCTCCATTTTGGGGGTGGAATTTGGGGCAAAACCTCTGAATTTCGGGGTTGGTTTTGTGCTTAAAATCCAATTTTAGGTGGGGGAATTTTGGGGTTCCAAGGCTCAGCCTGGGGAGGGGTTTTGGGGCAGATTTGGGGCATTTTGGGTCTGGGGGCTTTGGAGCTTTTGCCCCATGGCAGGATTTGGGGCGGGGTCACTTTAAGGGGGGCGGGGTCACTTTAAGGGGGGGCGGGGTTTGGGCACATTGGGGGCGGGGCTTGGTCGCTCTCGGGGTCCCCTCCCCCCAAATTTTGGGTCCCCCCGGCCGCTGGGGGGCGCTCTGGCCCCGCCCCCTCCTCACCCCTCTCTTCTCTTACAGCTCCGCCCCCCGAAGCTCCGCCCCCGACTTCAGGCCCCGCCCCCTTTTTTCCTCATCCCTCCCCTTTCATCTGCAAGCTCCACCCCTTTTCCTATCCAAGCTCCGCCTGTTCTCCCTTGACCACGCCCCCAATGCTTTGCCCCCGCCCTTTCCTGTTTAAGCCCCGCCCGGTTTTCTCCGAGGCCCCGCCCATTTTCTCCGCAAGCCCCGCCCCCCTTTTCGTTCGGTTTCCTGTTTTACATTAAAACGACCCAAAATGGAGTGGGCGTGGTCTGTGATTAAGGGCGTGGTCTGTGATTGGGGCGTGGCTTGGGGAGGGGGCGGGGCTTGGGTTGGTCCATTCTTTGGGGGGGGGGGGGGATGGAAAAACCCCAAAGAGCCAAAAATCCCCAAAATTCCCCCAAAAAACCCAAAATTTTCTCTTGGGAACCCCAAATTCCCTTCCAGGATCCCCAAAATTCCTCCCTAAAACCCAAAATATTCTCCTGGGACCCCAAAATTTCCTTTTATGACCCCAAGATTTCCCCCCAAAAATTCCCTTGGGACCCCAAAATTTCCCCCCAAATCCTCCCAGGATCCCCAAAATTTCCCCCAAAACCCCAAAATTTTCTCTTGGGAACCCCAAATTCCCTTCCAGAAGCCCCAGAATTTCCCCAAAAATCCCAAATTTTCTCTTGGAACCCCAAAATCTTTCCAGGATCCCCAAAATTTCCCTTAAAACCCCCAAATATTATTTTGGAACCCTGAAATTTCCTTTTATGACCCCAAAATTTCCCCCCAAAAATCTTCACAGGATCCCCAAAATTTCCCCAATATTTTCTCTTGCGACCCCAAAATTTCCCCCCAAAATCCTCCCAGGACACCAAAATTTCCCTTTATGACCCCAAAATTTCCCCAAAACCCCAAATTTTCCCTTGGGACCCCAAAATTCCCCTTCACAACCCCAAAATCTCCAATTTCCCCCCCAAAATTCCCCTTCAGACCCCAAAAAACCCCAAAAAATTCACTCTGAGCTCCCCTCAGCCATTTCCAGGGGATGTTTTTATTTGAAATTTTTAATTTTTTCCATTTTTTTCCCATTTTTTCCCCATTTTTTCCCCCATTTTTTTCCATTTTTCCCCATTTTTTTCCCATTTTTTCCCCCTTTTTTACCATTTTTCCCCATTTTTTCCATTTTTTCCCCATTTTTTTCCCATTTTTTCCCCATTTTTTCCCATTTTCCCCTGCCCCCCCCACCCGGGAGCCCCAAACCGGGCGGATTTCAGCCCAAAAAGGCCCCTCAGGGCAGGGGGGGGTCGGTGGCGGCGCCGCTCGAGTCCTGAGGCTTCATCACGTCCGGCAGCTCCGGGGGGCTCGAGAACGGCTCGATGCGCAGCCCCTCGAAGGATTCCTCTGCAAACCGGGGAAAGGGTTAAAATTGAATGTGGGGAGCCCAAAACCCCCAAAAAAATCCCAAAAAAATCCCCCAAAAAATCCCCCAAAAAAAAAACCCCAAACCCACACCCCCAAAATTCCTCTGCAAACCAAAGGGTTAAAAAAATCCCCCCAAAAATCCCCAAAAAAAAAATCCCCCAAAATCCCCAAAAAATCCCCAAAAACAAAAAAAAAAAATTCCCAAAAAATCCCCCCAAAAATCCCAAAACAAAAAACCCCAAAAAATCCCCCCAAAAACCAAAAAAAAAAAAAAAAAAATCCCCCAAAAAATCCCCAAAAAACCCCCCAAAAAATCCCCAAAAAAAAATCCCCAAAAATCCCCAAAAAATCCTCCAAAAAATCCCCCAAAAAAATCCCCAAAAAAAGTCCCCCAAAAACCCCAAAATATCCCCAAAAAATCCCAAAATCCCAGCCTGAAATCCACCCCAGCAGCCCCTCGAAGGATTCCTCTGCATTCGGGCGGGAAAGGGTTAAAATTGAATGTGGGGAGCACAAAAATCCCAAAAAAAAATCCTCAAAAAATCCCCCAAAAAAAGCCCAAAAAATCCCCCAAAAATTCACAAAAAAACCCCCCAAAAATCCTCCAAAAAAACCCCATAAAAATCCCAAAAAAATCCGAAAAAACCCCCAAAAATCCTCCAAAAAATCCCCCAAAAAATCCCCAAAACAATCCCCCAAAAAATCCTCCAAAAACCCCCAAAAAATTCGAAAAAACCCCCAAAAAAAGCCCAAAAAACCCCAAACCCCCCCCCCAAAAAAAACCCAAAAAATCCCAAAATCGCGGCCTGAAATCTCCCCCAGCAGCCCCTCGAAGGATTCCTCTGGGAATCGGGGGGAAAGGATTAAAATTGAATTTAAGGAGCACAAAAATCCAAAAATCCAAAAAAAATCCCAAAAAATCCCCCAAAAAATCCCAAAAACCCCCAAAAAATCCCACGAAAAAATCCCAAAAAAAACCCCAAAAAATCAGCAAAAAAATCCCCAAAAAAATCCCCCAAAAAATCCCCAAAAAATCCTCCAAAAAATCCCCCAAAAAGCCTCCCCCAAAACCCCAAAATATCCCCAAAAAATCCCAAAATCGCAGCCTGAAATCCACCCCAGCAGCCCCTCGAAGGATTCCTCTGGGAATCGGGGGGAAAGGATTAAAATTGAACTTAAGGAGCACAGAAATCCCAAAAAAATCCCCAAAAAATCCCCAAACCAAAAAAGCCCCCAAAAAAGCCCCCAAAATTCCCAAAAAATCCCCCCAAAATCCTCCAAAAAATCCCCCAAAAATTCCCAAAAAAAAACCCAAAAAATCCTCCAAAAAAACCCCAAAAAATCCTCCAAAAAATCCCCCACAAAAAACTCCAAAAAACCCCCAAAAAATCCCAAAATCCCACCCTGAAATCTCCCCCAGCAGCCCCTCGAAGGATTCCTCTGCAAATCGGGGGGGAAAGGGTTAAAATTGAATGTGGGGACACAAAAATCCCCAAAAAAAATCCCCAAAAAAATCCTTCAAAAAAATCTCCAAAAAATCCCCCCAAAAAAACCCCAAAAATCCCCATTTTTCCCCCCAAAATCCCCTTTAGTCACCCCAAACCCCCATTTTCCCCATAAAAATCCCCATTTTCCATCCCAAACCCCCCAGGACCCCCAGGGACCCCAAAATCCCCATTTTTCACCCCAAAATCCCCTTTAGACCCCCAAAATCCCCTTTATTCACCCCAAATCCCCATTTCACACCCCAAATCCCCGTTTTTCACTCCCAAACACCCCCAAACACCAAACCCAACCAAATCCCCCAGTTTCACCCCAAAATCCCCTTTTCCACCCCAAATCCCGTTTCCCCCCCCAAATCCCGGTTTCACCCCAAAATCCCCATTTTTCCCCCCAAATCCCATTTATTCACCCCAAATCCCCGTTTTCCCCAAACCCTTCACCCAAATCCCCGGTTTTCACCCCAAATCCCATTTATTCACCCCAAAATCCCCGGTTTTCACCCAAAATCCCCGTTTTTCACCCCAAAATCCCCGTTTTCACCCCAAATCCCCTTTTTTCACCCCAAATCCCATTTATACACCCCAAACTCCCCTTTTTTCCCCCCAAAATCCCCGTTTTTCACTCCCAAACCCCCTTAGGACCCCCAGGGACCCCAAAATCCCCATTTTTCCCCCAAAATCCCCGTTTTCCCCCCCAAATCCCATTTATTCACCCAAAATCCCCCCTTTTTCCCCCCCAAAATCCCATTTATTCACCCAAAATCCCCATTTTTCACCCCCAAATCCCCCTTTTCACCCCAAATCCCGTTTTCCACCCCAAATCCCCGTTTTCACCCCAAAATCCCCGGTTTTCACCCCAAATCCCCGTTTTCACCCAAATCCCTGTTTTTCCCCAAATCCCCTTTTCACCCAAATGCCCGTTTTTCCCCAAATCCCACATTCACCCCAAATCCCATTTTCACCCCCAAACTTTAACCCCAAATCCCATTTATTCACCCCAAATCCCGTTTTCACCCAAATCCCGTTTTCACCCCAAATCCCATTTATTCACCCCAAATCCCGTTTTCACCCCAAAAATCCCGTTTTCACCCCCAAATCCCCTTTTTCACCCCAAATCCCATTTATACACCCCAAACTCCCTTTTTCCCCCAAAATCCCCTTTTTCTCACTCCACCCTTAGGACCCCCAGGGACCCCAAAATCCCCATTTTTCCCCCCAAAATCCCGTTTTCCCCCCAAATCCCATTTATTCACCCCAAATCCCCGCTTTTCCCCCAAATCCCCGTTTTTCCCCCAAATCCCCGGTTTTCACCCCAAATCCCATTTATTCACCCCAAATCCCATTTATTCACCCCAAATCCCCGTTTTCACCCCAAACAATCCCTTTTCCCCCAAATCCCATTTATTCACCCCAAACTCCCGTTTTCCCCCAAATCCCATTTATTCACCCCAAACTCCCGTTTTCCACCCCAAATCCCCATTTTTCACCCCAAATCCCCTTTCCACCCCAAACCCCCAGGACCCCCAGACACCCCAAAATCCCGTTTTTCACCCCCAAATCCCTTTTTTCACCCCAAATCCCATTTATACACCCCAAACTCCCTTTTTTCCCCCAAAACCTCCTTTTCACTCCCAAACCCCTCGGGCCCCCAGGGACCCCAAAATCCCCATTTTTTCCCCCAAAATCCCCGTTTTCCCCCCAAATCCCATTTATTCACCCAAAATCCCCATTTTCACCCCCAAATCCCCGTTTTCCACCCCAAATCCCCGTTTTCACCCCAAATCCCGGTTTTCACCCCAAAAATCCTTTTCCACCCAAATCCTGTTTTCCCCCCAAATCCCGTTTTCACCCAAATGCCCGTTTTCCCCCAAATCCCATTTATTCACCCCAAATCCCCGTTTCACCCCAAATCCCGTTTTTCCCCCAAATCCCGGTTTTCACCCCAAATCCCATTTATTCACCCCAAATCCCGTTTTCACCCCAAATCCCCGTTTTTCACCCCAAATCCCATTTATTCACCCCAAATCCCCGTTTTTCACCCCAAAATCCCCGTTTTTCACCCCAAATCCCCTTTTTTCACCCCAAATCCCATTTATACACCCCAAACTCCCCCTTTTTTCCCCCCAAAATCCCCTTTTTTCACCCCAAACCCCCCTTAGGACCCCCAGGGACCCCAAAATCCCCATTTTCCCCCAAAATCCCCGTTTTCCCCCCAAATCCCATTTATTCACCCCAAATCCCCGTTTTTCACCCCAAATCCCCATTTATTCACCCCAAAATCCCCATTTTTCCCCCAAATCCCATTTATTCACCCCAAATCCCCGTTTTTCCCCCAAATCCCCGTTTTCCCCCCAAATCCCCGTTTTTTCCCCCAAATCCCCGTTTTCACCCCAAATCCCATTTATTCACCCCAAATCCCATTTATTCACCCCAAATCCCCTTTTTCCCCCCCAAATCCCATTTATTCACCCCAAACTCCCCGTTTTTCCCCCCAAATCCCATTTATTCACCCCAAACTCCCCGTTTTCCACCCCAAATCCCCATTTTTCACCCCAAATCCCCGTTTTTCACCCCCAAACCCCCAGGACCCCCAGACACCCCAAAATCCCCGTTTTTCACCCCAAATCCCCTTTTTTCACCCCAAATCCCATTTATACACCCCAAACTCCCCTTTTTTCCCCCCAAAATCCCCGTTTTCACTCCCAAACCCCCTTAGGACCCCCAGGGACCCCAAAATCCCCATTTTTCCCCCAAAATCCCCGTTTTTCCCCCCAAATCCCATTTATTCACCCAAAATCCCCGTTTTTCCCCCCAAATCCCATTTATTCACCCAAAATCCCCATTTTTCACCCCAAATCCCCGTTTTCCACCCCAAATCCCCGTTTTCCACCCCCAAATCCCGTTTTCCACCCCAAATCCCCGTTTTTCCACCCCAAATCCCCGTTTTCCACCCCAAATCCCCGGTTTTCACCCCCAAATCCCCGTTTTTCACCCAAATCCCTGTTTTTCCCCCCAAATCCCCGTTTTTCACCCAAATGCCCGTTTTTCCCCCCAAATCCCATTTATTCACCCCAAATCCCCGTTTTTCACCCCAAATCCCCGTTTTTCCCCCCAAATCCCCGGTTTTCACCCCAAATCCCCATTTATTCACCCCAAATCCCCGTTTTCCCCCCAAATCCCCGTTTTTCACCCCAAATCCCATTTATTCACCCCAAATCCCCGTTTTTCACCCCAAAATCCCCGCTTTTCACCCCAAATCCCCTTTTTCACCCCAAATCCCATTTGTACACCCCCCTTTTTCCCCCAAAATCCCCTTTTTTCCTCCCCAAACCCCCTTAGGACCCCCAGGGACCCCAAAATCCCCATTTTTCCCCCAAAATCCCCGTTTTTCCCCCAAATCCCATTTATTCACCCCAAATCCCCGGTTTTCACCCCAAATCCCCATTTATTCACCCAAAATCCCCATTTTTCCCCCCAAATCCCATTTATTCACCCCAAATCCCCCTTTTTTCCCCCAAATCCCCGTTTTTCCCCCAAATCCCGTTTTCCCCAAATCCCCTTTTTCACCCCAAATCCCATTTATTCACCCCAAATCCCATTTATTCACCCCAAATCCCCGTTTTTCACCCCAAATCCCCGTTTTTCCCCCCAAATCCCATTTATTCACCCCAAATCCCCTTTCCCCCAAATCCATATTCACCCCAAACCCCTCCACCCCAACCCTCACCCCAACCCTACCCCACCCCCCCAACCCCCAAAACCCGTCCCCCAAATCCCCGTTTTCACCCCAAATCCCATTTATACACCCCAACCCATTTATTCACCCAAATCCCCGTTTTTCACCCCAAATCCCGTTTTCCCCCAAATCCCATTTATTCACCCCAAACTCCCCGTTTTCCCCCCAAATCCCCGTTTTCCCCCAAATCCCGTTTTCACCCCAAACTTTTTTACCCCAAATCCCGTTTTCACCCGTTTTAAAGTTAGGCGGCCAAAATAGGGGGGCGCCGTCTAAATTTAGCCCCCAAAGTAGCCCAAAGTCTTGGAATCCTCCAGCAGCTGGTAGCCCCAAATAACCGAAAAGCGCCGGAAATTTAACCCAAAATAGCCCTGAAATTAACCCAAAATAGCCCTGAAATATCCCCTGAAATTACCCCAAAATAGCCCTGAAATTACCCCAAAATAGCCCCAAATTTAACCCAAAATAGCCCCAAATTTAACCCAAAATATCCCTGAAATTACCCCAAAATAGCCCCAAATTTAACCCAAAATATCCTCAAATTTAACCCAAAATAGCCCCAAATTTAACCCAAAATAGCCCCTGAGGTGTGCCCCAAATATCCTCAAATTTAACCCAAAATAGCCCCAAATTTAACCCAAAATAGCCCCTGAGATGTGCACAAAATATCCCCAAATTTAACCCAAAATATCCCCTGAAATTACCCCAAAATATCCCCAAGTTTAACCCAAAAGAGCCCGAGGTGTGCACAACATATACCCAAAATATCCCTGAAATATCCTCAAAATATCCCCAAAATATCCCTAAAATATTCCTGAAATTATCCCAAAATATCCCCTGAAATATGCCCAAAAAATCCCCAAATTTAACCCAAAATAGCCCCAAATTTAACCCAAAAGAGCCCCTGAGGTGTGCACAAAATATCCCCAAAATATCCCTGAAATATCCTCAAAATATCCCCAAAATTACCCCAAAATATCCCTAAAACATTCCTGCAATTACCCCAAAATATCCCTAAAACATTCCTGAAATTACCCCAAAATATCCCTAAAACATTCCTGCAATTACCCCAAAATATCCCCAAATTTAACCCAAAGTATGTCCAAAATATCCCCTGAAATATCCCTGAAATTACCCCAAAATATCCCGAAAATTACCCCAAAATATCCCCAAATTTAACCCAAAATATCCCCTGAAGTATGTCCAAAATATCCTCAAAATTTCCCCTAAAATCCCCAAATCCCCCTCAAATCTCCTCAGATACCCCCAAACCTCCCCAATTCCCCCTCACATCCCCCCTCACATTCCCCTTAAATCTCCCCTAAAATCCCCAAAATTTCCCCTAAAACCCCCCAAACTCCCTTCAATCCCCCCAAAAATCCCCAAAATTTCCCCTAAAATCCACAAAAATCCACAAAATTTCCCCTAAATCCCCCAAAAATTCCCCTAAAATCCCCCTCAAATCTCCTCAGATACCCCCAAACCTCCCCAATTCCCCCTCACGTCCCCCCTCACGTCCCCCTTAAAATCCCCCCTAAAATCCCCAAAATTTCCCCTAAAAACCCCCAAATCCCCCCTAAAATCCCCAAAATTTCCTGAAAAACCCCCAAACGCCCCCTAAAACTCCCCTAAATCCCCAAAATTTCCCCTAAAAACCCCCAAAATTTCCCCTCAAATCCCCCGAACTCCCCCTCTCAACTCCCCTCCAAAATCCCACCCAAAACCCCTCTCAAACCCCTCAAATTTCAAAAAAAACCCCAAACCCCCTCAAACCCCCCAAAACCCCTCAAATTTCCAAAAAACCCCCAAAATTCCCCCAAAAATCCCCCATGAACCCCTCGTTGCCCGCCTTGTAGAGCCGCTGCTCCTCGGGCGGCCGGTGCAGGATTCCCTGCACGATTCTCTTCAGCTCCAGCACGGTCGAAGATTCCTTGGCCTCGGTGAAAATCGTCGTCTTGTGCCGCCGGATCATCAGGAACACGTCCTGGAGGCCGAAAAAATTCGATTTTTGAGGATTTTATTCAAAATTTTGAGGGTTTTTATTCCATTTTTGAGGGATTTTTATTCCCATTTCAAGCCGCGGCTGCTGAGGGAGCGAGCGGGGTTAAGCTTAGGATGGGGCGTGGCTTGTAAAAAAAAAGGCGTGGCCAGCACAAAAATAAGGCGGGGTTTGCCTTTTAAGGGCATAACTAATTAATAAAAGGTGTAATTAAAGCAGAAAGGGGCGTGGCTGTTAAAATTTAAGCGTTGTTTGCATAAAAACAAATCAAGGTTTGGGATTATCGAAGGGCGTGGTCGGCCTGAGGGGAGGTGGGCGTGGCCTCGCTGAGGGGGCGCGCGCGGAGTGGGCGTGGCCTCGCTGAGGGGAGCCGCCCGCGCTCGCTTATGTGGGGGGGGGGGGATGGGGGAAAGCGGTTTTAGGGCGAAATTTCGGCATTTCGGGCAATTCCTTCGCGCTTTTCCCGATCCTAAAGTGACAAAAAGCTCCGAAACGGCCCCAAAATCGCCGCGGAGCCGCCGCCGCCGCCTCCTCCTCCTCCTCCCCCGGGGGCTTTCTCTCTCACCATGGCGGCCGCTCCGCCGGCTCCGTCTGCGCCGGGTCCGCCGCGATCCCAGCGGCCCCCGCGGCGCCCGCGCAGAGAGAGAAAGGAGCGCGAAATCTCGCGAGAGCCGCCGCCATCTTGAGAAGGGTTCAGAAAGCGGTGAAGAGGGCGCCGCCATTTTGAGGAGGGAAAACGGCGGGGGGGGATTTTGAGGGGATTTTGAGGAAATTTTGAGGGAATTTTGGGGTCAAACAGCGCGGCCCTGTTGATTTCGGGGCGTTTGCAACATTTTCAGGACGAATCGTGGCGTTGTCGCGAATTTTTGGGCTGATTTGGATAAAATTTGAGGAGTGGGATTTTGGGGTGCTCCCCCCCCATTTTCGATGAATTTTGAGCCATCCCTGAGGGAGATTAAGATTTTTCACCCCCTCCCCACCGATGCTTCAGATACGACGAGAGCGAGAAAGGAGCGCGAAATCTCGCGAGAGCCGCCGCCATCTTGAGAAGGGTTCAGAAAGCCGTGAAGAGGGCGCCGCCATTTTGAGGAGGGAAAACGGCGGGGTGGGATTTTGAGGCGATTTTTTGGGAATTTTGGGATCAAACAGCGCGGCCCTGTTAATTTCGGAGCGTTTGCAACATTTTGAGGACGAATCGTGAAGTTTTCGTGAATTTTTAAGCTGATTTGGCTAAAATTTGAGGAGTGGGATTTTGGGGTGCTCCCCCCCCATTTTCGATGAATTTTGAGCCATCCCTGAGGGAGATTTTCACCCCCTCCCCACCGATGCTTCAGCTACACCGAGAGCGAGAGAGGAGCGCGAAATCTCGCGAGAGGCGCCGCCATCTTGAGAAGGGTACAGAGAGCGGTGAAGAGGGTGCCGCCATTTTGAGGAGGGAAAATGGCGGGGGTGGGATTTTGAGGCGATTTTTTGGGAATTTTGGGGTCAAACAGCGCGGCCCCGTTGATTTCGGACCGTTTAAAACATTTTGAGGACGAATCGTGAAGTTTTCGTGATTTTTTAAGCTGATTTGGCTAAAATTTGAGGAGGCGGATTTTGGGGTTCTCCCCCCCCATTTCCGATGAATTTTGAGCCATCCCTGAGGGAGATTTTCACCCCCTCCTCACTGATGCTTCAGATACACCGAGAGGAGCGCGAAATCTCGCGAGAGCCGCCGCCATCTTGAGAAGGGTTCAGAAAGCGGTGACGAGGGCGCCGCCATTTTGAGGAGGGAAAACGGCGGGGTGGGATTTTGAGGAAATTTTGAGGGAATTTTGGGGTCAAACAGCGCGGCCCCGTTAATTTCGGAGCGTTTAAAACATTTTGAGGACGAATCGTGAAGTTTTCGTGATTTTTTAAGCTGATTTGGCTAAAATTTGAGGAGGCGGATTTTGGGGTTCTCCCCCCCCATTTCCGATGAATTTTGAGCCATCCCTGAGGGAGATTTTCACCCCCTCCCCACCGATGCTTCAGCTACACCGAGAGAGGAGCGCGAAATCTCGCGAGATCCGCCGCCATCTTGAGAAGGGTTCAGAAAGCGGTGACGAGGGCGCCGCCATTTTGAGGAGGGAAAACGGCGGGGGGGGATTTTGAGGCGATTTTGAGGAAATTTTGAGGGAATTTTGGGGTCAAACAGCGCGGCCCCGTTAATTTCGGAGCGTTTGAAACATTTTGAGGACGAATCGTGAAGTTTTCGTGATTTTTTAAGCTGATTTGGCTAAAATTTGAGGAGTGGGATTTTGGGGTTCTCCCCCCCCATTTCCGATGAATTTTGAGCCATCCCTGAGGGAGATTTTCACCCCCTCCTCACTGATGCTTCAGATACACCGAGAGGAGCGCGAAATCTCGCGAGAGCCGCCGCCATCTTGAGAAGGGTTCAGAAAGCGGTGACGAGGGCGCCGCCATTTTGAGGAGGGAAAACGGCGGGGTGGGATTTTGAGGAAATTTTGAGGGAATTTTGGGGTCAAACAGCGCGGCCCCGTTAATTTCGGAGCGTTTAAAACATTTTGAGGACGAATCGTGAAGTTTTCGTGAACTTTTGGGCTGATTTGGCTAAAATTTGAGGAGTGGGATTTTGGGGTGCTCCCCCCCCATTTCCGATGAATTTTGAGCCATCCCTGAGGGAGATTTTCATCCCCTCCCCCATTCCCACCCCTCCCCCCCCTCAAATTTTTTAAGGGCGTCACCCCCAAAAAAAATTTTTTTGGGGGGCCCCTCCCCCGCGGCGTGGGCGAACCCGTCGGACGGCGTCGGGGTGGGGGAGGGGTGGGATAGGCCACGCCCCTCCCCCCCCCGAGCGGATTTAAGGGGGTGCGGGGGGTGGGGGAGGGGCGGGCGCCGCCATGGGGACCCCGCGGGCGCTGCTGCCCCTCCCCCTCCTGCTGCTGGCCGCCCTCGCCTGTGACGTCACGCCCGGGGACCCCCCCCCAGGTGAGACCCCCCGCCCCTCCCCCACCCCGTGGGAATCGGATTTTTTGGGATTTTTTTTGGGGGGGGGGGGGGTTGGAAATTTTGGGGTTCCCGCAATTTGGGGACCTCGAATTTTGGGAATTTTGGGAGGAAATTTTGGGAGGAAATTTTGGGGAATTTTGGGGGGGTGGAAATTTTGGGAATTTTGGGAGGAAATTGGGGATTTTTTGGGGTTTTCCCCCCAAATTTGGGACCCAATTTTTGGGGGTTCCTGGGGTGGAATTTTTGGGAGATTTCCCTTTGAATTTGGGACCCAAAATTTGGGGATTTGGAGCCAAATTTGGGGTGGAAATTTGGGGGTTGGGGTGGAAATTTTGGGAAATTTTTGGGGTTTTTATCCCTGAATTTGGGACCCAAAATTTGGGGATTTGGGGTTTGAAATTTTGGGGTTCCCAGGTGAAATTTTGGGAATTTTTTTCCCCCCAAAATTTTGGGATTCGGCGAATTTGGGGTCGAATTTTGGGGGTTTGGGGTGAAAATTTGGGGAATTTTGGGAGGAAATTTGGGAATTTTGGGAGGAATTTTGGGGGATTTTACACCCCCCCAAATTTGGGGTTTGAAATTTTGGGGTTCCCTCAATTTGGGACCTCGAATTTTGGGGCTTTGGAGCCAAATTTGGGGTGGAATTTTGGGGGTTTGGGGTGGAAATTTGGGAAATTTGGGAGGAAATTTGGAATTTTCCCCCCCTCCAAATTTGAAATTTTGGGGTTCCCAGGTGGAATTTTGGGGATTTTTTTCACCCCAAAATTTTGGGATTCGGAGTTTTTGGGGTTCGGCGAATTTGGGGATTTTGGGGTCGAATTTTGAGGGGATTTGGGGTGGAAATTTGGGGAATTTTCGGGGTTTTTCCCCCCGAATTTGGGACCCAAAATTTGGGGATTTGGAGCCAAATTTGGGGGTTTTGGGTGGAAATTTGGGAAATTTTTTTTCCCCAAAAATTTCGGGATTCGGCAAATTTGGGACCTCGAATTTTGAGGGTTTGGGGTGGAAATTTTGGGAATTTTTGGAGGAAATTTGGGGATTTTGGGAGGAATTTTGGGGTTTTTCCCCACCCCAAATTTGGGGTTTGAAATTTTGGGGTGCCCTCAATTTGGGACCCAAAATTTGGGGATTTGGAGCCAAATTTGGGGTGGAAATTTGGGGGATTCGGGTGGAAATTTTGGGAATTTTTGGGGTTTTTTTCCGCACCTCAAATTTGGGGATTGAAATTTTGGGGTTCCCTCAATTTGGGACCCCAAATTTTGGGATTTTGGGGGTTTTTGGGGTGCATTTTGGGGTTTTAGGTTTTTGGTGGATTTTTGGGGTTTCAGGGTTTTTTGGGTGGATTTTGGGGTTTTTTGGGGGCAGTTTTTGGGGTTTTTTTGAGTGGATTTTTGGGGTTTTTGGGTGGATTTTGGGGTTTTTTTTGGTGGTTTTCGGTTTTTTTGGGGTGAATTTGGGCGTTTTTCGGTGGCTTTTGGTGTTTTGGGTGAATTTTGGGGTTTTTTTGGGTTTTTTTAGGTGGATTTTGGGGGTTTTTAGTGGATTTTTGGTGGTTTTGGGTGGTTTTTTTGTGGGTTTTTTTGGGTGGATTTCGGGTTTTTTGGGTGAATTTTGAGGGGTTTTGGGTGAATTTTGGGGTTTTTGGGGTGAATTTTAGGGGTTTTTGGGGTTTTTTGGGTGGTTTTGGGGTTTTTTGGTGGATTTTGGGGGTTTTGGGGTGGATTTTGGAGTTTTTTTGTTGAGTTTTTTTTTGGTGGTTTTGGGGTTTTTGGGTTTTTTTTGTGTGGATTTTGGGGTTTTTGAGTGGATTTTTGGTGGGGGTTTTTTGGGGTGGTTTTTAGGGTTTTTTGGGTGGATTTTGGGGTATTTTTGGGGATTTTTTGGGTTTTTTTGGGGGTGGATTTTGGGGTTTTTGGGGTTCAGCCCCCCCTGACCTCTCCCCTCCCTTTCCCCCCAGATGGATCCCGGGAGCTCTCGGAGACGCAGCGGGGTGAGAACCCAAAATGGCCCAAAATGTCCCCAAAAATGTCCCCAAAAATGTCCCCAAAAATGTCCCCAAAATGTCTCCAAAATTGTCCCCAAAATGTCCCCAAAATTGTCCCTAAAATGTCCCAAAAATGACCCCAAATCCTCCCCAAAATTGTCCCAAAATGTCCCCAAAATATCCCTGAAATGTCCCAAAAATGTCCCTAAAATGCCCAAAAAATGTCCCTAAAAATGTCCCCAAAATGTCCCCAAAAATGTCCCCTAAAATGCCCCAAAAATGTCCCTAAAATGTCCCTAAAATGTCCCAAAAATGACCCCAAATCCTCCCCAAAAATGTCCCAAAAATGACCCCAAAAATGTCCCCAAAATGTCCCTAAAATGTCCCAAAAATGTCCCTAAAATGTCCCTAAATCCTCCCCAAAAATGTCCCAAAATGTCCCTAAAAATGTCCCCAAAACATCCTGAAAAATGCCCCAAAAACCTCCCCAAAAATGTCCCTAAAATTGTCCCAAAATGTCCCCAAAGTGTCCCCAAAAATGCCCCCAAAATGTCCCCAAACATCCCCGATGTCCCCAACCCCCCAAATGTCCCCAAATGTCCCCAAATCGCCCCAAAAGTTCCAAAATGTCCCCAAAAATGTCCCCAAATCCTCCCCAAATGTCCCCAAAATGTCCCCAAATGACCTGGAATGTCCCCAAATGTCCCTAAGTGACCCCAAATGTCCCAAACTCCCCCCAAAAGTCCCCAAAATGTCCCCAAACCCCCCCAAACTGTCCCCAAATCCCCCTGAAATGTCCCCAAATGTCCCCAAAATGTCCCCAAGTGTCCCCAAATATCCCCAAACCCCCCAAAATGTCCCCAAATCCCCCAAATGTCCCCAAAATGTCCCCAAATGTCCCGAAATGTCCCCAAATGACCTGGAATGTCCCCAAATGTCCCTAAGTGACCCCAAATGTCCCAAACTCCCCCCAAAAGTCCCCAAAATGTCCCCCAAACCCCCAAAATGTCCCCAAATCCCCCTGAAATGTCCCCAAATGTCCCCAAAACTGTCCCCAAATGTCCCCAAAAGTCCCCAAACCCCCCCAAATGTCCCCAAAATGTCCCCAAGTGTCCCCAAATATCCCCAACCCCCCAAAATGTCCCCAAATCCCCCCAAATGTCCCCAAAATGTCCCTAACTGTCCCCAAAGTGTCCCCAAGTCCCCCCAAAAGTTCCAAAATGTCCCCAAAAATGTCGCCACGTGCCCCCCGAATGTCCCCAAATGTCCCCAAATGATGTCCCCAAACCCTCCCCAAAATCCCCCCAAATGTCCCCAAATGACCTGGAATGTCCCCAGATGTCCCTAAGTGACCCCAAATGTCCCAAACTCCCCCCAAATGTCCCCAAAATGTCCCCAAACCCCCCCAAACTGTCCCCAAAATGTCCCCAAACCCCCCCAAACTGTCCCCAAATCCCCCTGAAATGTCCCCAAATGTCTCCAAATCCTCCCCAAACTGTCCCCAAAATGTCCTCAAATGTCTCCAAATGTCCCCAAATGTCCCCAAATCCCCCCCAAATGTCCCCAAATGACCTGGAATGTCCCCAAATGTCCCTAAGTGACCCCAAATGTCCCCAACTCCCCCCGAATGTCCCCAAAATGTCCCCAAATCCCCCCAAAACTGTCCCCAAATGTCCCCAAACCCCCCTGAAATGTCCCCAAATGTCCCCAAATGTCCCCAAATGTCCCCAAACCCTCCCCAAAATTCCCCCAGATGTCCCCAAATGTCCCTAAGTGACCCCAAATGTCCCCAAACCCCCCTGAAATGTCCCCAAATGTCCCCAAGTCGCCCTCAAACCGTCCCAAACGCTCCCCAAATCCTCCCCAAACTGTCCCCAAAATGCCCCAGAATGTCCCCAAATGTCCCCAAATGTCCCTAACTGTCCCCAAGTGCCCCCAAACCCCCACAAAATGTCCGCAGAATGTCCCCAAATGTCCCCAAAATGTCCCCAAGTGTCCCCAAATGCCCCCTAACCGTCCCAAACCCTCCCCAAATCCCCCCGAAATGTCCCCAAATGTCCCCAAATATCCGCAAACCCCCCTAAAAATGTCCCCAAATCCCCCCAAATGTCCCCAAACGTCCCTAACTGTCCCCAAAGTGTCCCCAAGTCCCCCCAAAAGTTCCAAAATGTCCCCAAAAATGTCGCCACGTGCCCCCCGAATGTCCCCCAAATGTCCCCAAAATGTCCCCAAATGTCCCCAAATCCTCCCCGACCCCCCCAACTCTGTCCCCAAATGTCCCCAAATCCCCCTGAAATGTCCCCAAATGTCCCCAAATGTCCCCAAAACCCCCCAAAATGTCCCCAAATCCCCCTGAAATGTCCCCAAATGTCCCCAAATGTCCCCAAATCCCCCCAAATGTCCCCAAATGTCCCCCCCGTGTCCTCACCCTGTCCCCTCCCCCCCCCGCAGAGTGCGGCCGGCCCCGCCCCCCGCCGCTGGCGCGCGCCGTGGGCGGTTCGGAGGCGGGGCCGGGGCGCTGGCCCTGGCAGGGCTCGCTGCGCCGCCAGGGGGCGCACGTGTGCGGGGCCAGCCTGCTGAGCCCCTGGTGGGTGCTGACGGCCGCGCACTGCCTGCAGGGGTGAGTATGGACCAGTATAAACCAGTATGGACCAGTATGGACCGGTATGGACCGGTATAAACCAGTATGGGGTGCTATAGAGCCATAGGAACCCATAGGAACCCATAGAAACCAGTATAGACCAGTATGGACCAGTATGGGACTGGTGAGCCCCTGGTGGGTGCTGACGGCCGCGCACTGCCTGCAGGGGTGAGTATGGACCAGTATGGACCAGTATGGACCCATAGAAACCAGTATGGGATGGTATAGAGCCATAGAAACCCATAGAAACCCATAGAAACCAATATGGACCAGTATAAACCAGTATGGATCAGTATGGGGTGCTATAGAGCCATAGGAACCCATAGGAACCAGTATGGACCAGTATAAACCAGTATAGACCAGTATAGACCAGTACGGACCAGTGTGGACCAGTATAAACCAGTATAGACCAGTATAAACCAGTATGGACCAGTGTGGGACTGGTGAGCCCCTGGTGGGTGCTGACGGCCGCGCACTGCCTGCAGGGGTGAGTATGGACCAGTATGGACCAGTATGGACCAGTATGGACCAGTGTGGACCAGTGTGGGGTGCTATAGAGCCATAGGAACCCATAGGAACCAGTATAGACCAGTATGGACCAGTATGGACCAGTGTGGACCAGTGTGGGGTGCTATAGAGCCATAGGAACCCATAGGAACCAGTATAGACCAGTATGGACCAGTATGGACCAGTGTGGACCAGTGTGGGGTGCTATAGAGCCATAGGAACCCATAGGAACCCATAGAAACCCATAGGAACCCATAGAAACCAGTATAGACCAGTATGGACCAGTGTGGGACTGGTGAGCCCCTGGTGGGTGCTGACGGCCGCGCACTGCCTGCAGGGGTGAGTATGGACCAGTATGGACCGGTATAAACCAGTATAAATCAGCATGGACCAGTATAAACCAGTATGGACCGGTACAAACCCATAGAAACCCATAGAAACAAGTATGGACCAATATAGATCAGTATGGACCAGTATGGACCAGTATAAACCAGTACGGACCAGTATGGACCAGTATGGACCAGTACAAACCAGTATGGACCAGTATGGGATAGTATAGACCCATAGAAACCAGTATGGGATGCTATAGACCAGTACAAACCAGTATGGACCAGTACGGGCCCATAGAAACCAGTATAAAGATGGGGGGAGGGGCCGGATAAAGACGGGGGGAGGGGCCAGGGGCGTGTCCAGCCCCTCCCCCACCCTGACCGCCGCCCCTCCCCCCACAGGAGCCACGCCCTCCGGTCATTTTTTGGGGTCATTCTGGGGTCATTTTGGGGTCATTTAATGTCATTTTTAGGTCATTTTTGGGGTCATTTTTGGGTCATTTTTGGGGTCATTTTTGGGTCCTTTTTAGGTCATTTTGGGGTCATTTTTAGGTCATTTTTGCGTCATTTCTGGGGTCATTTTGGGGTCATATTTGGATCATTTTTTGGGTCATTTTTTGGAGTAATTTTTGGGTCATTTTTGGGTCATTTTTGGGTCATTTTTGGGTCATTTTGGGGTAATTTTGGGGTCATTTTTAGGTCATTTTGGGGTCATTTTTAGGTCATTTTTGCGTCATTTCTGGGGTCATTTTGGGGTCATATTTGGATCATTTTTTGGGTCATTTTTTGGAGTAATTTTTGGGGCATTTTTGGGTCATTTTTGGGTCATTTTGGGGTCATCTTGTGGTCATTTTTTGGGGTAATTTTTGGGTCATTTTTTGAGTCATTTTAGGGTCATTTTTGGGTCACTCTGGGGTCATTTTTGGGTCATTTTGGGGTCATTTTTGGGGTCATTTTTAGGTCATTTTTTGGTCATTTTGGGGTCATTTTGGGGTCATTTTTTGGTCATTTTTAGGTCATTTTTGGGTTCATTTTGGGGTCATTTAATGTCATTTTTAGGTCATTTTTGGGGTCATTTTTAGGTCCTTTTTAGGTCATTTTGGGGTCATTTTTAGGTCATTTTTGCGTCATTTCTGGGGTCATTTTGGGGTCATATTTGGATCATTTTTTGGGTCATTTTTTGGAGTAATTTTTGGGGCATTTTTGGGTCATTTTGGGTCATTTTGGGGTCATCTTGTGGTCATTTTTTGGGGTAATTTTTGGGTCATTTTTTGAGTCATTTTAGGGTCATTTTTGGGTCATTCTGGGGTCATTTTTGGGTCATTTTGGGGTCATTTTTGGGGTCATTTTTAGGTCATTCTTGGGTCATTTTTTGGTCATTTTGGGGGTCATTTTAAGGTCACTTTTGCGTCATTTTGGTGTCGACTTTGAGTCATTTTGGGGTCATTTTATTGTCATTTTTGGGTCATTTTAGGATCATTTTGCTGTCATCTTTGGGTCACTTTGCAGCGGGGTGGGGGGCTCCTTTAACAAGGCGGGGGGCGGGGCACCGCTATCCCCTCCCCCACCCTAACCACCCCCCCCCTAACCCCTCCCCCCACAGGAGCCACGACCCCCGCTCCTTCTCGGTCCTGCTGGGCACCCTGGAGCTGCCTGAGGGGCGTGGCCAGGGAGGCGGCGGCGGGGGCGTGGCCTCGGCGGCGGGGGGCGTGGCCGTGCCCTTGGCCCGCCTCCTGCCGCACCCCGCGTACGCGGGCGAGGCCACGAGCGGCGACATCGCCCTGGCGCGGCTGGCGCGGCCCGTGCGCTTCGGGCCCGGCATCGGCCCCGTGTGCCTGCCCGCGGCCGGGACCGGCTTCAGCGCCGGCACCCAGTGCGTCAGCACCGGCTGGGGCGACACCGGCAGCGGAGGTGACTGGCTGGGATATACTGGGAGGGACTGGGAGGGGTTAAAATGGGATTGGGTTATACTGGGAGGGACTGGGACAAACTGGGACTCCCTGCGTCAGCACCGGCTGGGGCGACACCGGCAGCGGAGGTGACTGACTGGGATATACTGGGAGGGACTGGGAGGGACTGGGAGGGGTTACAATGGGACTGGGAGGGGATTGGGTTATACTGGGATATACTGGGAGGGGTTACAATGGGACTGGGTTATACTGGGAGGGACTGGGAGGGGATTGGGAGGGACAGGGAGGGGTTACAATGGGACTGGGTTATACTGGGAGGGACTGGGACAAACTGGGACTCCCTGCGTCAGCACCGGCTGGGGCGACACCGGCAGCGGAGGTGACTGACTGGGTTATACTGGGAGGGACTGGGAGGGACTGGGAGGGGTTACAAAGGGACTGGGAGGGGATTGGGTTATACTGGGTTATACTGGGAGGGACTGGGAGGGGTTACAATGGGACTGGGTTATACTGGGATATACTGGGAGGGGTTACAATGGAACTGGGTTATACTGGGAGTGACTGGGATAGACTGGGAGGGGATTGGGAGTGACTGGGAGGGGTTACAATGGGACTGGGTTATACTGGGATATACTGGGAGGGGTTAAAATGGGACTGGGTTATACTGGGATATACTGGGATAGACTGGGAGGGGATTGGGAGGGACAGGGAGGGGTTACAATGGGACTGGGTTATACTGGGAGGGACTGGGACAAACTGGGACTCCCTGCGTCAGCACCGGCTGGGGCGACACCGGCAGCGGAGGTGACTGACTGGGTTATACTGGGAGGGACTGGGAGGGGTTACAATGGGACTGGGTTATACTGGGATATACTGGGAGGGGTTACAATGGGATTGGGTTATACTGGGATATACTGGGATAGACTGGGAGGGACTGGGAGGGACTGGGAGGGGTTACAATGGGACTGGGTTATACTGGGAGGGACTGGGAGGGACTGGGAGGGGTTACAATGGGACTGGGTTATACTGGGAGGGACTGGGAGGGACTGGGAGGGGATTGGGTTATACTGGGATATACTGGGAGGGGTTAAAATGGGACTGGGTTATACTGGGATATACTGGGAGGGGTTACAATGGGACTGGGTTATACTGGGAGGGACTGGGAGGGACTGGGAGGGGTTACAATGGGACTGGGTTATACTGGGATATACTGGGAGGGACTGGGAGGGGATTGGGAGTGACTGGGAGGGGTTAAAATGGGACTGGGTTATACTGGGATATACTGGGAGGGGTTAAAATGGGACTGGGTTATACTGGGATATACTGGGAGGGGTTAAAATGGGACTGGGTTATACTGGGAGGGACTGGGAGGGGATTGGGTTATACTGGGATATACTGGGAGGGGTTAAAATGGGACTGGGAGGGGTTAAAATGGAACTGGGTTATACTGGGAGTGACTGGGATAGACTGGGAGGGGATTGGGAGTGACTGGGATGGACTGGGTTATACTGGGAGGGGATTGGGAGTGACTGGCAGAGACTGGGAGGGGTTAAAAGGGGACTGGGTTATACTGGGATGGACTGGGATAAACTGGGAGGTCAATGGTTGGGGTCAGTGTGAGGGCAGGGGTCACTCAGTGGTCAGTGGTCACTCAGTGGTCACTCAGTGGTCACTCAGCGGTCACTCAGTGGTCACTCAGTGGTCACTCAGTGGTCACTCAGTGGTCAGTGGTCACTCATTGGTCACTCTGCGGTCACTCATTGGTCACTCAGTGGTCACTCAGCGGTCACTCAGTGGTCAGTGGTCACCTGCGGTCACTCAGTGGTCACTCAGTGGTCAGCGGTCACTGGTCACTCAGTGGTCACTCAGTGGTCACTCAGTGATGGTCACTCATTGGTCACTCAGTGGTCACTCAGTGGTCACTCAGCGGTCAGTGGTCACTCAGCGGTCAGTGGTCACTCAGTGGTCACTCATTGGTCACTCAGTGGTCACTCAGCGGTCACTCAGCGGTCAGTGGTCACTCAGTGGTCACTCAGTGGTCACTCAGTGGTCAGTGGTCACTGGTCACTCATTGGTCACTCATTGGTCACTCATTGGTCACTCAGTGGTCAGTGGTCACTGGTCACTCATTGGTCACTCATTGGTCACTCATTGGTCACTCAGTGGTCACTCAGTGGTCACTCAGTGGTCACTCAGTGGTCAGTGGTCACTCATTGGTCACTCATTGGTCACTCAGCCCCGCGCCGGCTCCGGCAGCTCCAGGTTCCCCTGCTGCCCCTCGGGCTCTGCCGCCGCCTCTACGGCACCGACCTGGGCCCGGCGCTGCCGCCGCGGCACATCCAGGACGACATGGTGTGCGCCCGGGCACCTGGGCGGCGGCACCGACACCTGCAAGGTGAGTGACACACGGACAGCTGGGGACACATAAACACACCTGGGCACACCTGGGCACACATAAACACACCTGGGACACACCTGGGCACACCTGGGCACACCTGGGCACACCTGGGTACAGCTGGGCACACATAAACACACCTGGGCACACCTGGGCGGCGGCATCGACACCTGCAAGGTGAGAGGGACACACCTGGGGACACCTGGGTACAGCTGGGGACACCTAAACACACCTGGGACACACCTGGGCACACCTGGGCACACCTGGGGGGCGGCACCGACACCTGCAAGGTGAGTGACACACCTGGGGACACCTGGGTACACCTGAACATACCTGAGATAAACCTGGATACACCTGGGGCACACCTGGGATACACCTGAACATACCTGAGTACAGCTGGGTACACCTGGGATAGAGCTGGGATGGGCCATGGTGTACCACAGGCAGCACCGACACCTGCAAGGTGAGAGGGACACACCTGGGGACAGCTGGGGACACCTGGGGACACATAAACACACCTGGGACACACCTGGGCACACCTGGGCACACCTGGGCACACATAAACACACCTGGGATACACCTGGGCACACCTGGGCACACCTGGGCACACATAAACACACCTGGGATACACCTGGGCACACCTGGGGCGGCACCGACACCTGCAAGGTGAGTGACACACCTGGGCACACCTGGGACACACCTGGGTACAGCTGGGCACACCTGGGTACACATAAACACACCTGGGATACACCTGAGATACACCTGAACATACCTGAGATACACCTGGGGTACACCTGGGGACACCTGAACATACCTGGGTAAACCTGGGATACACCTGGGTACCCCTGGGATGGGCCATGGTGTGCGCCGGGCACCTGGGCGGCGGCACCGACACCTGCAAGGTGAGTGACACACCTGGGGACACCTGGGCACACCTGGGGGGGCGGGGTCACACCTGGGATACACCTGACGGGGTTCCCCAGGTGTGTCTGGGTGACCCCTGTGTGACCCCTGACCTTTGCCCTCCCCTGTGCAGGGTGACTCGGGGGGTCCCCTGGTGTGCCCCTCCCCCCTGTGTGACCCCTGTGTGACCCCTGACTGAATCCAATGACCATTGACTGACCCCATGACCCCTGTGTGACCCCTGAGTGGCCCCAATGACCCCTGACTGAACCCAATGACCATTGACCCCATGACCCCTGAGTGACCCCAATGACCCCTGACTGACCCCATGACCCCTGTGTGACTCCTGACTGACCCCAATAACCCCTGACTGAACCCAATGACCATTGACTGACCCCATGTGACCCCTGTGTGACCCCTGACCTTTGCCCCCCTGTGCAGGGTGACTCGGGGGGTCCCCTGGTGTGCCCCTCCCCTGTGTGACCCCTGACTGAACCCAATGACCCCTGAGTGACCCCATGACCCCTGTGTGACCCCTGCCCTTTGTCCCCAGGGTGACTCGGGGGGTCCCCTGGTGTGCCCCTCCCCCTCGGGCCGCTGGGTCCTGGCCGGCATCGTCTCGTGGGGGGAGGGGTGCGGGGTCCCGGCCCGCCCCGGCGTGTACACGCGCGTCAGCGCCTTCTCTGATTGGATCGCCGCCCGCGCCGGGGGCGTGGCCTTCGTGGGCGGGCCCCGCCCACAGCGCAACGGCAGCGCGGGAAACGGGAGCGGCGGGAACGGGAGCGGCGGGAACGGGAACGGCGGCGCCCCCTGGCGGAGCGGAGGGCTCGGGGCGGCGCTGGCGGTGACGGCGCTGGGGGCGGGCTGGGTGTGAGGAGGAAAAATGGGTGGAAAAAGGGCGGAATTGGTTAAAAAGAGGGTAAAAAAAAAATGGGTTTGAAAGGGAATGAAAGTGGTTTAGAAAGGGAATAAAAATGGTTTAAAATGGAATAAAAATGGTTTAAAAAGGGAATAAAAGTGGTTTAAAAAGGGAATAGAAATGGTTTAAAAGGGAATAAAAGTGGTTTAAAAAGGGAATAAAAATGGTTTTAAAAGGGGGTAGAAACGGTTAAAAAGGAGAGGAATGAAAATGGCGATAAAGGCGGTTAAGATGAGGGCAAAAAATGGGTAAAAAATATTAAAAGTTGTTTAAAATGGTGTAAAAATGGGGTAGAATGGTTTCAAGAGGATAAGATGGGTAAAAATGGTTAAAAAATAATAAGAAGGGGTAAAAGTGGTTAAAAATGAGAATAAAAAATGGTAAAAATGAGAGAAAAAAATGGTAAAAATGAGAGAAAAAAATGGTTAAAAACGGGGTAAAAAATGATTCCAAAAAGGGTAGAAATGGGTAAAAAAAAAAAGAGAAAAAATGGTTAAAATGGGGGAGAAAAAATGGGTAAAAAATGAGAGGAAAAATGGTAAAAAAGGTGGCACAAAAAAGGGTGAAAAAGGCACCGAAAAATGGGTAAAATGAGCCCTAAAAGTGGTCAGAAAGGAGCAAAAAAAGGAGCCCGAAAAGGGATGAAAAATGGGGAAAAAAGGGTTAAAAATGGGGAAAAAAGGGTTAAAAAGGCGGTGACGGCGCTGGGGGCGGGCTGGGTGTGAGAGAGGAAAAATGGGTGGAAAAAGGGCGGAATTGGTTAAAAAGAGGGTAAAAAAAAATGGGTTTGAAAGGGAATGAAAGTGGTTTAGAAAGGGAATAAAAATGGTTTAAAATGGAATAAAAATGGTTTTAAAAGGGAATAAAAATGGTTTAAAAGGGAATAAAAGTGGTTTAAAAAGGGAATAAAAATGGTTTAAAAGGGGGTAGAAATGGTTAAAAAGGAGAGGAATGAAAATGGCGATAAAGGCGGTTAAATGGTTAAAGATGAGAGCAAAAAATGGGTTTAAAAAAATTAAAAATTGTTTAAAATGGGGTAAAAAATAGGGCAAAAATGGTTTAAAGAGGATAAAATGGGTAAAAAATATTAAAAAGGGGGTAAAAGTGGTTAAAAATGAGAGTAAAAAATTGTTAAAAACGGAGTAAAAAATGGTTCAAAAAAGGGTGGAAATGGGTAAAAAAAAAAAGAGAAAAAATGGTTAAAATGGGGGAGAAAAAATGGGTAAAAAATGAGAGGAAAAATGGTAAAAAAGGTGGCACAAAAAAGGGTGAAAAAGGCACCGAAAAATGGGTAAAATGAGCCCTAAAAGTGGTCAGAAAGGAGCAAAAAAAGGAGCCCGAAAAGGGATGAAAAATGGGGAAAAAAGGGTTAAAAATGGGGAAAAAAGGGTTTAAAAGGGCGGTGACGGCGCTGGGGGCTGGCTGGGTGTGAGAGAGGAAAAATGGGTGGAAAAAGGGCGGAATTGGTTAAAAAGAGGGTAAAAAAGATGGGTTTGAAAGGGAATGAAAGTGGTTTAAAAGGTGGTAAAAAATGGTTTAAAATGGAACAAAAATGGGTTTAAAAGGGAATAAAATTGGTTTAAAATGGGGTAAAAATGGGTTTAAAAATGGGTAAAAAAGAGTTTAAAAGGGGTAAAAATGGTTAAAAATATAAGAAGAGGAG
This sequence comes from Camarhynchus parvulus, assembly GCF_901933205.1. Taxonomy (NCBI): domain Eukaryota; kingdom Metazoa; phylum Chordata; class Aves; order Passeriformes; family Thraupidae; genus Camarhynchus; species Camarhynchus parvulus. Next base: position 42,617 of record NW_022148446.1, read on the forward strand.
TAATGAACATGGTAAAAAAGGGCGCATAAATGGTTAAAGATGAGAGCAAATAAAGTTAAAAGGGTAAAAAATGGTTAAAAATTGTTTAAAATGGGTAAAAAATGGGGTAAAAATGGTTTAAAATGGGTGAAAAAATGGGTAAAAATGGAGAAAAAATAGTAAAAAGGGAAAAAGTGGTTAAAAACGGGGTAAAAATGGTAAAAAAAAAGGTGTAAAAATGAGAGAAAAATGGGTTAAAAAGAGCGGTAAAAGTGGTCCAGAAAGGTAGCAAATAAAGGAAAAAGAAAAAATGGTTAAAAATGGGGAAAAAAATGGGTAAAAAAAGGAAATGTAAAAAGGGTGGCTAAAAAGGTGGTGAAAACGGCGCTGGCGGGCAAAATGGGTGTAAGAGAGGAAAAATGGGTGGAAAAAGGGCGGAATTGGATGAAAAAAAAGAGGGTTAAAAAAAGGGGAAAAAGGGTTTAAAAGTGGTTTTGAACGGGGATAAAAATGGTGTAAAATGGAAGAAAAGTGGTGTTAAAAGGGAATAAAATGGTTTTAAAGAGGGGTAAAAAAGATGGGTTTGAAAGGGAATGAAAGTGGTTTAAAAGGTGGTTAAATGGTTAAAAATGAGAGCAAAAAATGGGTTTAAAAAAATTAAAAATTGTTTAAAATGGGGTAAAAATGGGGCAAAAATGGTTTAAAGAGGATAAAATGGGTAAAAAATATTAAAAAAAGGGGGTAAAAGTGGTTAGGCAAAAAAGGTAAAAATGAGAGAAAAAAATGGTTAAAAAAGGGGTAAAAATGGTTCAAAAAGGGGTGGAAATGGGTAAAAAAAAGAGGAAAAATGGTTAAAATGGGTGAGAAAAAATGGGTAAAAAATGAGAGGAAAATGGTAAAAAAGGCGGCCAAAAAAAAAGGGTAAAAACGGGGTAAAAATGGGTAAAAAAGGCACAAAAATGGGTGAAAAAGGCACCGAAAAATGGGTAAAATGAGCCCTAAAAGTGGTCAGAAAGGAGCAAAAAAAGGAGCCCGAAAAGGGGAAAAAATGGGGAAAAAAGGGTTAAAAAAAGAAGGAAAATATTGTTAAAAAAGGGGAAAAAAAGGTGAGAAATGGGCAGAAAAAAATTGTATAGAATGTGGTAAAAATGATTAAAAAAGGGGTGAAAATGGTTAAAAGCGAGAGTAAGAAATGGTAAAAATGAGAGAAAAAAATGGTTAAAAACGGGGTAAAAAAGGGTTCAAAAAAGGTAGAAATGGGTAAAAAAAAAAGAGAAAAAATGGTTAAAATGGGGGAGAAAAAATGGGTAAAAAATGAGAGGAAAATGGTAAAAAAGGCGGCTAAAAAAATGGGTAAAAACGGGGTAAAAAAGGCACCAAAAATGGTGAAAAATTACGCAAAAAATGGCAAATAAAGAGATAAAAATTGTCAAAAAAAGGAGCCTAAAATCGGCCCAAAAAAAGACCCCAAAATCGGTGAAAAAAAACACCAAAAATGGCACAAAAATGGTAAAAAAGCCCCCGAAAAATGGTCCAAAAATGGTCAAAAATGACCCAAAAATGGTAAAAATAAAATCGCTTTAAAATGGGCCTAAAAATGGTGAAAAATGAACTTAAAAATGGTCAAAAAATAGGAAAAAAAGACCCCAAAAATGGTGAAAAATTACGCAAAAAATGGCAAATAAAGAGATAAAAATTGTAAAATAAGGACCTTGAAATTGGCCCAAAAAACGACCCCAGAATTGGTGCAAAAAAACCCCAAAATGGCACGAAAATGGTAAAAAAGCCCCCGAAAAATGGTCCAAAAATGGCACAAAAATGACCCAAAAATGGTCAAAAAAAACTGCTTTAAAAGGGCCTAAAAATAGTCCAAAAAAACCCTTTAAAAAATCCTAAAAATGGTGAAAAATGAACTTAAAAATGGTGAAAAAATAGGAAAAAAAAGACCCAAAAAATGGTGAAAAATTATGCAAAAAATGGCCAAAAAAAAGCCCAAAAATTGTCAAATAAGGACCCTAAAATCGGCCCGATAAAAGACCCCAAAATTGGTGCAAAAACCCCCAAAATTGGCCCAAAATTGCCCAAAAACCGCGGAAAATTTCAAGGAAGAAAAGCGGCCATTTTTTTTTTTTTTTGTTCAGGGGGCGTGGCCACGCTGTGCGCGGCCGCTGATTGGTTGAACCCGGGAAGGGGCGTGGCCAGGCGGCGCCGGCGGGAAGCGGCGGGCCGGGATGGCGCCGCTGATTGGGCCGCGGAGGGGAAGGGGCGGGGTTTAAGGGCGGAAGAGCGTCGGGATTGGCTGGAGGTTTGGGGTTTGGGAAGGGGGCGTGGCTTCGAGCCGCGTTTGGCGGGAGCGGCGCGCGCGGGAGCGGCCCGGGACCCCTCCCCCCTCCCCCAACACCGGGAGCCACGTGACCCGCGGGAGACCACGCCCACCCAAACACCGACCCGACCACGTGACCCGCGGGAGAGCCGCCCCTCCCCCCACCGGGAACCGGGTGGTGAGGAGGGGGCGGGGCTTAAAGGGGGTGGAGCTTAGGGAGGAGTGTGGGAGGGGCTTAAAAGGTGGGGGAGGGGCCTAAAGGGGGTGGGGCTTAAGGGGGAGTGTGGGAGGGGCTTGAAGAGGGGGAGGAGGAGGGGCTTAAAGGGGTGGGGGAGGGGTTTTGGGTTGGGGGGGGGGCTTAAAGGGGTGGGGCTTAAGGAGGAGTGTGGGAGGGGCTTAAAGGGGGGGGGGGGGGGAGGGGCTTTGGGGCTGTCATTTAGGGGGGAGGGGCTTGAAGGGGTGGGGGAGGGGCGACCCCACCGCCCTCCTCCGCTCCCTGACACGCCCCTCCCCTTGTCTCTCTTTTTAGCCCCTCCCCTTCCCTTTTAGCCCCTCCCCCTCCCTTTTAGCCCCTCCCCCACCCCATTGATGCCCCTCCCCCCCACGCCCCCTCCCCCGCGCCGCCCCTCCCGGCCAATCAGACGCGTCCCTGGCCCGGCTGGGGCAAGGGCGGGGCCGGCGAGGGGAGGGCGTGGTCGTGCACCTGACCACGCCCACCTCTGGCCCCGCCCCTTCCCTGGAGGATTTCGAGATCGTCCGGAGCCTCGGGAGGGGCAGCCGGGGGGAGGTGCTGGAGGTGAGGGGGCGGGGCCAAGGAGGGGGCGGGGCCAAGGAGGGGCCGGGGCCAGAGGGGAGGGGGCGGGGCCAAAGGGAAGGGGTCAAAAAGTGGGGGCGGGGTCACAGGTGGGGGCGGGGCCACCTTGGTCCAGCCCCTCCCCTCATCGCCCCTCCCCCACCGGTGACCTCTGGGTGACCCCGGCGTGACCCCGGCGTGACCCCTGACCCCTCCCCAGGTGCGCCGCCTCTCGGACGGTTCCCGCTTCGCCCTCAAGCGCTCGCTCCGCCCCCTCTCGGGCCCCGCCCAGCGCCGCCATTGGCTGCGGGAGTGCCACGCCCAGCTGGGGGCGGGGCCGGCGCCGGGGCTCCTCCCCCTGCTGGCGGCCTGGGAGCAGCGACGTCACTTCCTGTTGCTGCTCCCGCTGTGCCCGGCCGGAAGTTTGGGCAGCCAATGGCGGCGAGGGGGTGGGGCCAAGCTACAAAGGGGCGTGGCTCGGCTCTGGAGGGGCGTGGTCTCGCCCCTGAGGGGCGTGGCTTGGGTTTTGTGGGGCGTGGTGCGGTGGGTGGCGGGGAAAAGGGGCGGGGCTTTGGGGGCTGGGGGCGTGGCTTCATCGTCTGTGGGCGTGGCTTCATCTTCCGAGGAGGTGACGTCACCCTCTGTGGGTGTGGCTTCATCTTCTGAGTGCATTATGTCACCCTCTGGGGGCGTGGCTTCATATTTTGGGGCGTGGCTTCCTCTATGGGCGTAGTCTCTGTTTTCAGGGGCGTGGCCTCATTTTTAAGGGGCGTGGCTTCACCAGAGGTGGTGACGTCACCCCCTGGGGGTGTGGCCTCATTAGCGCACACAAACTCTGCCTCGCCATTGGTCAGCAAGCTCAAAGGGGGCGTGGCCAACTCCGGAGGCGCTTTGCTATTGGCCAAGCGGCCACAGGAGGGCGTGGCCGAGTCTATGGACCGTCCCACATCGTCCAATCAGGGTCGGGGGGGTGTGGCTGATCAGAAAATGGGCGTGGCCATGCCCTGGGCAGTGTCCGAGCCCCCTCCGGCCACAACTGACCCCTTGACCATGTCTGACCCCTCTCTGGCCACCTCCGGCCACTCTCCGGCCACTACTGACCCCTTGACCACCATTGACCCCTGGTCAGTGTCCGACCCCTCTCCGGCCACTGCTGACCCCTGGTCAGTGTCCGACCCTCCGGGCTTACCTGCTGGGACCCTCCGCTGACCGCTGGCGCGGGCCGCTGCCCGGCGGCCGGTCACCCGATGTCCGAGTGGCGACTCCGGGCTTACCTGTGGGACGTCCTGGGGGCGCTGCTGACGCTGCACGGCCGGACGTGACCCACGGCGACGTGAAACCGGACAACGTCCTGCTGGACAGCTCCGGCCGCTGCCGGCTGGCCGACTTCGGAGTGACCACTGGACCTGGAGTGACCACTGGAGTGACCACTGACCCCATGGCCGACTTCGGAGTGACCACTGGGCCCAGAGTGACCACTGGAGTGACCACTGGGCCTGGAGTGACCACTGGAGTGACCACTGACCCCATGGCTGACTTTGGAGTGACCAGCGGGCCCGGAGTGACCACTGGAGTGACCACTGGGCCTGGAGTGACCACCGGAGTGACCGCTGGAGTGACCACTGGGCCCAGAGTGACCACTGGAGTGACCACTGACCCCATGGCCGACTTCGGAGTGACCACTGGGCCGGCCGGAGTGACACTGGGTGACCACTGACCCATGGCCGACAGGTACTGGGCCCAGAGTGACCACTGGAGTGACCACTGACCCCATGGCCGACTTCGGAGTGACCAGCGGGCCCGGAGTGACCACTGGAGTGACCACTGGGCCTGGAGTGACCACTGGAGTGACCACTGACCCCATGGCCGACTTCAGAGTGACCACTGGGCCCAGAGTGACCACTGGAGTGACCACTGGGCCTGGAGTGACCACTGCAGTGACCACTGCCCCTGGAGTGACCCCTCCCCCCACAGTGACCATTAACCGCACCGTGACCTTTAACCCCGCAGCGCCCCCTCCCCCCGCGGCGGGGGCGGGGTCACCGCGGGACGGGGGCGTGTCCCTGGGGGGGCGGGGCGATGCCCGTTACTCCGCCCCCGAGGCGCTGTGTGGGCGGGGCCAGGGCCGCGCCCCCGCGGACATTTTCAGCCTGGCGCTGACCGTGGCCGAACTGGCCGGAGAGCGGACACTGCCCCGCGCGGGGGAGGGGTGGAGCCGGCTGCGCCGGGGGGGAGGGGCCACGAGGAGGAGGAGGAGGCGGAGCCTGCTGCCGGCGGGGCTGGGGGAAGGTGAGGGAGGGGCTAATGGGGTGGGGGAGGGGTGGGGGAGGAGTTAATGGGGGAGGGGTTAATGGGTGTGGGGGAGGGGCTAAAGGTCGGGGAGGGGTTAATGGGGGTGGGGGAGGGGCTAAAGGGGGTGGGGGAGGGGTGGGGGAGGGGCTAAAGGGGTGGGGGAGGGGCTAATGGGGCGGGGGAGGGGTTAAAGGGGTGGGGAAAGGTGGGGAGGGGTTAAAGGGGGAGGGGCTAAAGAGATGGGGAGGGGTTAAAGGTGGGGAGGGGCTAATGGGGGTGGGGTTAATGGGGTGGGGGAGGGGTTAATGGGCGTGGGGGAGGGGCTAACGAGAGGGAGGGGTTAAAAGGGGTGGGGTTAAAAGGGGGGGAGGGGTTAAAAAGTTTGGGGGAGGGGTTAGAGGAGGAGGGGTTTCAGCATGGGGGCGGGGCTGCATCGAAAGGTGGGGGAGGGGCAAAGGTGGGGGAGGGGTTCAGCCCCGCCCCTCCCCCGCCCCCCAGGGCTGTCCCCCGAGTTCCGGGCGGTGCTGGCGGCCATGTTGGAGCCCAACCCCCACCTGAGGCCCTCGGCGGAGGAGCTGCTGGGCTGGGAGCTGCTCCGGGGGGCGGGGCGGTGGAGACCCCTCACCCGATTGGCCGACGTGGCCCTCAGGACGATCGAGGATTGGCTGGAGGTTTTGGGGGGCCCCTCCCCCCTCGTTTTGCCCCTCCCCCACCCCTAATTCTGCCCCTCCCCCACCCCCAAATTCCCCTCCCACACCCCTCGTTTTGCCCCTCCCCCACCCCTAATTCTGCCCCTCCCCCACTCCTAATTCTCCCCTCCCCCCACCCCCATTCCCAGCCCCTCCCCCGCCCCCAAAATCCTCTCCCCACCCCCCAAAATTCCCCCCCCCCCCCCCAAATTCTGCCCCTCCCCCACCCCATTTTCATCCCCTCCTCCACCCCCCAAAATTCCCCTCCCCCACCCCTCGTTTTGCCCCTCCCCCATTCCGCCCCTCCCCCAACCCCCCATTCCCATCCACCCCCCACCCCATTCCGTCCCCTCCCCCCTCCCCAGAATAACCCCTCCCCCACCCCCAAATTCCCCTCCCCCACCCAAAATCCCCATTTCCATTCCCCCCCCACCGCTCACTGTGCCCCCCCCCCCACACACTGACCCCGCCCCTCCCCCCGCACTGACCCCGCCCCTCCCCCCTCACTGACTCCGCCCCTCCCCCCCAGGCCGTTCCCGCTTTTTGCTCCTCCCTCCGGCGCCGATTTTGGGGTTGGGTTTGGGGTCCCCAGACCCCGCCCCGCCCCCCCCGCGCCGACCCCTGGAGCCTTCGCGAGGCGAGGAGGAGGAGGAGGAGGAGGAGGAGGAGGAGGAAGGAGCCGCCCAGGAGGGGGAGGGGAGCAGGTGAAAACACCCCCCAAAAAAAATCCCGAAAATTGTCCTTAAAATTTTATAAAAATCCCTAAAAAAATGGCCCTAAAATCCACAAAATATTCCCCAAAAATTGTCCCTTAAGTCCCATAAATAATCACAAAAAAATTGTCCCTAAAATTTCAAAATATTCCGAAAAATTCTCCCTCAAATCCCAAAAAATAACAAAAAAAATACCCCAAAATTCTAAAATATTCCCAAAAATAGTCCCTTAAATCCCAAAAAAATAACAAAAAAAAAATTCTCCCAAAAATTCCAAAATATTCCCAAAAAATTGTCCCTTAAATCCCCCCAAAAAAACCAAAAAAAATTTTCCCTAAAATTCCAAAATATTCCCAAAAATTCTCCCTTTAATCCCAAAAAATCCCCCCAAATTTTCCCTACAATCCTCAAAAATCCTAAAAAATATCCTCAAAAAATAAAAAAAAATTTCCAAAATATTCCCAAAAATTCCCCCAAAACATCCTCCTTAAAATCCGAAAAAATTCCCCCCAAAATTTCCAAAACAATCATGAAAACTTCTGAAAAAATCCCCCCAAAAATCTCATATAATTTCCCAAAAAATCCCCAAAATTGCCTCAAAAAATCGTGAAAATTCCCAAAACAATTTCCCAAAATTCCCCCCAAAAATCCCCAAATATTCCCCTCAAAAATCTTCCCTTAAACACCCCAAAAATCCCCAAAATTCAAAAAGAAAATCCCCAAAGATTCTCCCCAAAAAATTCCCCAAATTCCCCCCAGAATTCCCAAAAATTCCTCGAAAAAACCCCCAAAAATTCCTCCAAAAATCCCAAAAAATTCCTCCAAAAATCCCCAAAAATTCCTCCAAAAATTCCTCAAAAAAATCCCCCAAAATTCCTCAAAAAATCCCCAAAAATTCCTCAAAAAATCCCCAAAAATTTTTAAAAATAAAAATCCAAATAAAATCCCCAATTTCCCCTCCCCCACTGACCCCTCTGTCTTCACAGGAGCCCCTCCCCCACCCCGGACCCCCGGCGAACTTTGACCTTTGACGACGACGACGACGACCCCGAGCCCCTCCCCCCACCTCGATAAACCCCTCCCCGACCTTGAGAAGCCCCTCCCCTTTTATAAGCCCCTCCCCTTTTATAAGCCCCTCCCCACCTCGAAAAGCCAATCACCTTCAAGAAACCCCTCCCCCACCTGAACAAGCCCCTCCCCTTTTATAAACCCCTCCGTGATAAGCCCCTCCCCTTTCAACAAGCTTGATAAAACTCTCCCACCCTTTAACCTCCCCTTCAATAAACCCCTCCCCATTGCAAAGCTCTCCCGCATCAAACCCCTCCCCTTTCTAAGCCCCCTCCCCCACCCTTGATAAGACCCGCCCCAGCCTGATAAACCCTCCCCACCCTTTCTAAGCCCCTTTCAATAAACCCCTCCCCATTGCATCAAGCTCCTCCCCCATTGCCACAAGCCCCTCCCCTTTTATGAGTCCCTTCTCCCCTTTCCCCCCTCCCCTTCAACAAGCCCCCCCCATCACAGCCCTCCCCTTGATAAACCCCACCCTGATAAGCCCCTCCCCCACCCTTTTCAGCCCCTCCCTTTCAATAAACCCCTCCCCACTGCATCAAGCTCCTCCCCTTTAATAACCCTCCCCAAAACTCCCCCCTTCAACAAGTCACCCCTCCCCTTCCATCAACCCCTCCCCCATTGCAACAAGCCCCTCCCCCATTTATGAGCCCCTCCCCCAGCCAGAAAGCCCCTCCTCCAGCCTTCTAAGCTCCTCCCCTTTCAATAAACCCTCCCCTTTTATAACCCCAGCCCCCCTTTCCAACAAGCCCCTCCCCCATTTCAATAAACCCCTCCCCCTTTATGACCCCCCACCCTGATAAGCCCCCCCCCACCCTTTAAGCCCCTCCCCTTTCAATAAACCCCTCCCCCTTTTATAAGCCACTCCCCCATCCTTCTAAGCCCCTCCCCTTTCAATAAACTCCGCCCCCTTTATGAACCCCACCCTGATAAGCCCCTCCCCCTTTTATAAGCCCCTCCCCTTTCCATAAACCCCTCCCCCACCTGAGCCCCCAGACCCAATTCCGAGGCCACAAGGAGCCCAAATATCTCGAGAAAAAAATTCCCATTTCGATTGCCCAAAATGCCCCGAATTCGCCCCAAAATGATGTTGTAGCCCCCCAGACCCAATTCCGAGGCGATCTAGGGCTGCTCGGGGAGGGGGCTGCAGGCTCAGGACCCCCCAAAAATCCCTCACAAAATAAACCCCAAAAAAAACCCCCACAAAAATCGCCCCGAAATCACTCGAAAACCACCCAAAAACGGAACCCCGAAACCCCAAAAAATCAACCCCAAAAAAATTACCAACCTTCGCCAACAAAATTCCAACATTCCAAGAAAATTACAACAAAATCCCCCTCCCCGAATTCCCGCAAAAATCGCTCGAAATTCCCCCAAAATCGCCCCAAAAATTTTATCCAAAAAATCGCCCCAAATAACCTGGAATAACCCCCAAAAAAATCCCCAAGACTGCGCATGCGCGCGGCTGAACCCGGAAGCGGCGTCTGCACTCGGCTGAGGCGCGGAACGATATCGAGGCTGGAGGGTTGTTGTGGTAACCGCGCATGCGCGGTTGCGCCGCTGGGGCAGCGTGAGGGAGGCGATTTTTGGGGTGAATTTTGGGGATTTTATTTTTTATTTCTGGGAGATTTTTTGGTCACATCTTTGCGTGATTTCGGGGATTTTTAGGGGGGAATTTTTTGGGGTAATTTTGGGGGAATTTGGGGAGATTCTGGGGGATTTTGTGGTGATTTTTGGGGCAATTTTGGGGTAATTTTTGGGTGATTTTTTGGTAAATTTTGGGGCGATTTTTGGGCTGATTTCGGGCTAGGTTTTTGGGTCAGTTTGGGGTTAATTTTGGGGCAGATTTAGGGAGATTTTTGGGGTGACTTTTGGGGATTTTTGCACTGATTTTAGGTGACTTTATTGGTGATTTTTGGGGTAGTTTTGGGGCAGATTTTGGGGATTTTTGGGGCGATTTTGGGGATTTTTGGGGCGATTTTTGGGGTAATTTTAGGGCAGATTTTGGGGATTTTTGGGGTTTTTTCGGGGTGATTTTCAGAGATTTTGGGGCGATCTCGAGGGATTTTTCGAGGCAGAATTTGGGGAGATTTTGGGGTCATTTTGAGCTGATTTTTTGGGGTGATTTTGGGGATTTATTTTTTATTTCTGGGAGATTTTTTGGTCACATCTTTGCGTGATTTTGGGGATTTTTAGGGGGGAATTTTTTGGGGTAATTTTGGGAGAATTTGGGGAGATTCTGGGGGATTTTGTGGTGATTTTGGGGGCAATTTTGGGGTAATTTTTGAGTGATTTTTGGGTGATTTTTGGTAATTTTTGGGGCGATTTTTGGGCTGATTTCGGGGTAGGTTTTTGGGTCAGTTTGGGGTTAATTTTGGGGCAGATTTAGGGAGATTTTTGGGGTGACTTTTGGGGATTTTTGCGCTGATTTTAGGTGACTTTATTGGTGATTTTTGGGGTAATTTTGGGGCAGATTTTGGGGATTTTTGGGGCGATTTTTGGGGTAATTTTAGGGCAGATTTTGGGGATTTTTGGGGTTTTTTTCGGGGTGATTTTCAGGGATTTTGGGGCGATCTCGAGGGATTTTTCGAGGCAGAATTTGGGGGGATTTTGGGGTCATTTTGAGCTGATTTTTGGGGTGAATTTTGGGGATTTATTTTTTATTTCTGGGAGATTTTTTGGTCACATCTTTGCGTGATTTCGGGGATTTTTGGGGGGGAATTTTTGGGGGTAATTTGGGGAGATTCTGGGGGATTTTGTGGTGATTTTTGGGGTAATTTTGGGGGTAATTTTTGAGTGATTTTTGGGTGATTTTTTGGTAATTTTTGGGGCCATTTTTGGGCTGATTTCGGGGTCGGTTTTTGGGTCAGTTTGGGGTTAATTTTGGGGCAGATTTAGGAAGATTTTTGGGGTGACTTTTGGGGATTTTTGCGCTGATTTTAGGTGACTTTATTGGTGATTTTTGGGGTAATTTTGGGGCAGATTTTGGGGATTTTTGGGGCGATTTTAGGGATTTTTGGGGCGATTTTGGGGGTAATTTTTGGGGCGATTTTGGGGGATTTTTGGGGTTTTTTCGGGTGATTTTCAGGGATTTTTGGGGGCGATCTCGAGGGATTTTTTGAGGCAGAATTTGGGGGATTTTGGGGTATTTTGAGCTGATTTTTGGGGTATTTTTGGGGATTTTATTTTTATTTCTGGGAGATTTTTTGGTCACATCTTTGCGTGATTTTGGGGGATTTTTAGGGGGAATTTTTGGGGTAATTTTGGGAGAATTTGGGAGATTCTGGGGGATTTTGTGGTGATTTTTGGGGTAATTTTGGGGTAATTTTTGGAGTGATTTTGGGGGTGATTTTTTGGTAATTTTGGGGCGATTTTTGGGATGATTTCGGGGTAGGTTTTTGGGTCAGTTTGGGGTTAATTTTGGGGCAGATTTAGGGAGATTTTTGGGGTATTTTTGCTGATTTTAGGTGATTTTATGGTGATTTTGGGGGTAATTTTGGGGAGATTTTGGGGATTTTGGGGGGGGGGGGATTTTTGGGGATTTTTCGCTGATTTTAGGTGATTTTATTGGTGATTTTGGGGGGTAATTTTGGGGCAGATTTTGGGGTTTTGGGGGGTGATTTTTGGGGCGATTTTCAGGGATTTTGGGGGGATCTCGAGGGATTTTTCGAGGCAGAATTTGGGGGGATTTTGGGGTCATTTTGAGCTGATTTTTGGGGTGATTTTTGGGGATTTATTTTTTTATTTCTGGGAGATTTTTTGGTCACATCTTTGCGTGATTTTGGGGACTTTTAGGGGGGAATTTTTTGGGGTAATTTTGGGAGAATTTGGGGAGATTCTGGGGGATTTTGTGGTGATTTTTGGGGCAATTTTGGGGGTAATTTTTGAGTGATTTTGGGGGTGATTTTTTGGTAATTTTTGGGCTGATTTCAGGGTAGGTTTTTGGGTCAGTTTGGGGTTAATTTTGGGGCAGATTTAGGGAGATTTTTGGGGATTTTTGGGGATTTTTCGCTGATTTTAGGTGATTTTATTGGTGATTTTGGGGGTAGTTTTGGGGCAGATTTTGGGGATTTTTGGGGCGATTTTGGGGATTTTTGGGGCGATTTTTGGGGTAATTTTAGGGCAGATTTTGGGGATTTTTGGGGTTTTTTTCGGGTGATTTTCAGGGATTTTGGGGCGATTTCGAGGGATTTTTCGAGGCAGAATTTGGGGAGATTTTGGGGTCATTTTGAGCTGATTTTTGGGGATTTTATTTTTTAATTTCTGGGAGATTTTTTGGTCACATCTTTGCGTGATTTTGGGGATTTTTAGGGGGGAATTTTTTGGGGTAATTTTGGGAGAATTTGGGGAGATTCTGGGGGATTTTGTGGTGATTTTTGGGGCAATTTTGGGGTAATTTTTGAGTGATTTTTGGGTGATTTTTTGGTAAATTTTGGGTCGATTTTTGGGCTGATTTCGGGGTAGGTTTTTGGGTCAGTTTGGGGTTAATTTTGTGGCAGATTTAGGGAGATTTTTGGGGTGACTTTTGGGGATTTTTGCGCTGATTTTAGGTGACTTTATTGGTGATTTTTGGGGTAATTTTGGGGCAGATTTTGGGGATTTTTGGGGGCGATTTTGGGGATTTTTGGGGCGATTTTTGGGGTAATTTTGGGGCAGATTTTGGGGATTTTTGGGGCAGATTTTGGGGATTTTTGGGGTTTTTTTCGGGTGATTTTCAGGGATTTTGGGGCGATCTCGAGGGATTTTTCGAGGCAGAATTTGGGGGGATTTTGGGGTCATTTTGAGCGGATTTTTGGTATGAGTTTTGGGGATTTATTTTTTATTTCTGGGAGATTTTTTGGTCACATCTTTGCGTGATTTCGGGGATTTTTGGGGGGGAATTTTTTGGGGTAATTTGGGGAGATTCTGGGGGATTTTGTGGTGATTTTTGGGGTAATTTTGGGGGTAATTTTTGAGTGATTTTTGGGTGATTTTTTGGTAATTTTTGGGGCCATTTTTGGGATGATTTCGGGGTAGGTTTTTGGGTCAGTTTGGGGGTAATTTTGGGGCAGATTTAGGGAGATTTTTGGGGGATTTTTTGGGGATTTTTGTGCTGATTTTAGGTGATTTTATTGGTGATTTTGGGGGTAATTTTGTGGCAGATTTTGGGGATTTTTGGGGCGATTTTGGGGATTTTTGGGGCGATTTTTGGGGTAATTTTAGGGCAGATTTTGGGGATTTTTGGGGTTTTTTTCGGGTGATTTTCAGGGATTTTGGGGCGATCTCGAGGGATTTTTCGAGGCAGATTTTGGGGGGATTTTGGGGTCATTTTGAGCTGCTTTTTGGGGTGATTTTTGGGGATTTATTTTTAATTTCTGGGAGATTTTTTGGTCACATCTTTGCGTGATTTCGGGGATTTTTGGGGGGAATTTTTTGGGGTAATTTGGGGAGATTCTGGGGGATTTTGTGGTGATTTTTGGGGCAATTTTGGGGGGGTATTTTTGAGTGATTTTGGGGGTGATTTTTTGGTAATTTTTGGGCTGATTTCGGGGTAGGTTTTTGGGTCAGTTTGGGGTTAATTTTGGGGCAGATTTAGGGAGATTTTTGGGGGATTTTTGGGGATGCTGATTTTAGGTGATTTTATTGGTGATTTTGGGGGTAATTTTGGGGCAGATTTTGGGGATTTTGGGGGTTTTTTCGGGTGATTTTTGGGGTGATTTTCAGGGATTTTGGGGCGATCTCGAGGGATTTTTCGAGGCAGAATTTGGGGGGATTTTGGGGTCATTTTGAGCTGATTTTTGGGGTGATTTTTGGGGATTTATTTTTTATTTCTGGGAGATTTTTTGGTCACATCTTTGCGTGATTTCGGGGATTTTTGGGGGGAATTTTTTGGGGTAATTTTGGGAGAATTTGGGGAGATTCTGGGGGATTTTGTGGTGATTTTTGGGGTAATTTTGGGGTAATTTTTGAGTGATTTTGGGGGTGATTTTTTGGTAATTTTTGGGCTGATTTCAGGGTAGGTTTTTGGGTCAGTTTGGGGTTAATTTTGTGGCAGATTTAGGGAGATTTTTTGGGCTGATTTTGGGGGATTTTTTGGGGATTTTTGCGCTGATTTTAGGTGATTTTATTGGCGATTTTGGGGGTAATTTTGTGGCAGATTTTGGGGATTTTTGGGGTGATTTTTGGGGATTTTTTGGGGATTTTTGTGCTGATTTTAGGTGACTTTATTGGTGATTTTGGGGGTAATTTTGGGGCAGATTTTGGGGTTTTTTTCGGGTGATTTTCAGGGATTTTGGGGCGATTTCGAGGGATTTTTCGGGGCAGATTTTGGGGTCATTTTGGGGTCATTTTGAGCTGATTTTTGGGGTGACAGTTTTATGACAGCCGCTCTTTACGGGGGCGTGGCTATGCAAATCACCCCCCCGTACCACCAACGCACTGGTTTAATAGTTCATTATGCAAATGAGCGCCTTTTAAGGTGTTCAATAGGAACGGGCGGGGCTTAGGGTGAATAGGCGGGGTTAAAAGGAAAATGGGCGGGGCTTATGGGGGAATGGGCCTGGTTTAAGGAGAGTGGGTGGGATTTAAGGGGTTTGGGTGGAGTTTAAGGGAAATGGGCGGGGCTTAAGAGGGAATGGGTGGAGTTTAAGGGAAAGGGGTGGGGTTTAAGGGTATGGGCGGGGTTTAAAAGGAATGGGTGGGGTTTAAGGGCAATGGGTGGGGCTTAAGAGGGAATGGGCGGGGTTTAAGGGCAATGGGCGGGGTTTAAGGGAATGGGGTGGGACCTAAGAGGGAATGGGTGGGGTTTAAGGGGAATGGGTGGGGTCTAAGAGGGAATGGGCGGGGTTTAAGGGGAATGGGTGGGGTCTAAGAGGGAATGGGCGGGGTTTAAGGGGAATGGGTGGGGCCTAAGAAGGAATGGGCGGGGTTTAAGGAAATGGGTGGTGTTTAGGGGAATGGGCGGGGCTTAAGGGCTTTGGGCTGGGTTTAAAGGAAGTGGGTGGTGCTTAAGGGAGAATGGGCGGGATTTAAGTGGGATGGGCGGGGTTTAAGGGCATGGGCAGGGTTTAAGGGCAATGGGCGGGGTTTAAGGTGTTTGGGTGGGGCTTAAGGGGGAATGGGCGGGGTTTAAGGGAAATGGGTGGGGCTTAAGAGGGAATGGGTGGGGCTTAAGGGGATGGGCGGGGTTTAAGGGAAATGGGTGGGGCTTAAGAGGGAATGGGCGGCGTTTAAGGAGAATGGGCGGGGTTTAAGGGGATTGGATGGGGTTTGTTCGAGGTGGGCGTGGTTTCCTGTTGAAGGGGCGTGGTCTGAAGCCGGGGGCGGGGTCATTGCTCCTCCCCGTGGGTCTGGGGTCCCTCCAGGAGGGGCCGGAGGGCGGCGGAGACCCCGAGCAGGGCCTGGCCCAGCGCCCGGGACAGCGACAGCAGGAGGCGCAGCAGCTCCCTGGGGCGGGAACGCCAAAAACACCGAAATCAGCCCAAAAACACCGAAATCAGCCCAAAAACAGCCCAAAACCAGTGAAATCAGCCCCAAAACAGCCCAAAAACAAGGAAATCAGCCCAAAAACACCGAAATCAGCCCAAAAACACCGAAATTAGCCCCAAAACACCGAAATTAGCCCCAAAACACCGAAATCAGCCCAAAAACAGCCCCAAAACACCGAAATCAGCCCGGAAACACCGAAATCAGCCCAAAACCACCGAAATCAGCAACAAAACACCGAAATCAGCCCAAAAACAGCCCCAAAACACCGAAATCAGCCCGAAACACCGAAATCAGCCCAAAACCACCGAAATCAGCAACAAAACACCGAAATCAGCCCAAAAACAGCCCCAAAACACCGAAATCAGCCCAAAAGCACCGAAATCAGCCCAAAAACACCGAAATCAGCCCAAAAACACTGAAATCAGCCCAAAACCAGCCCAGAAACACCGAAATCAGCCCAAAAACAGCCCAAAACCAGCGAAATCAGCCCCAAAACAGCCCAAAACCAGCGAAATCAGCCCCAAAACACCGAAATCAGCCCAAAAACAGCCCAAAACCAGCGAAATCAGCCCAAAAACAGCCCAAAACCAGCGAAATCAGCCCAAAAACACCGAAATCAGCCCAAAAACAGCCCAAAACCAGCGAAATCAGCCCAAAAACAGCCCCAAAACACCGAAATCAGCCCAAAAACAGCCCAAAACCAGCGAAATCAGCCCGGAAACACCGAAATCAGCCCAAAAACACCGAAATCAGCCCAAAAACTCCGAAATCAGCCCAAAAACAGCCCCAAAACACCGAAATCAGCCCAAAAACACCGAAATCAGCCCCAAAACACCGAAATCAGCCCAAAAACAGCCCCAAAACACCGAAATCAGCCCCAAAACACCGAAATCAGCCCAAAAACACCGAAATCAGCCCAAAAACACCAAAATCAGCCCAAAACCAGCCCAGAAACACCGAAATCAGCCCAAAAACACCGAAATCAGCCCCAAAAACACCGAAATCAGCCCAAACCAGCCTGGAAATCACCGAAATCAGCCCCAAAAACACCGAAATCAGCCCAAAACCAGCCCCAGAACACTGAAATCAGCCCCAAAACAGCCCAAAATCACTGAAATCAGCCCAAAACCACCGAAATCACCCAAAAACAGCCCGGAAAACACAACAGTCACCCCAAAAACACCCCAAAGCCAATTTGGGGCTGATTTTGAGACAATTTTGGGCAAATTTGGGGCTGATTTTGAGATAGTTTTGAGATAATTTTGGGCTGATTCCGGGGCTGATTTTGAGATAATTTTGGGCCGAATCTGGGGTGACTTCGGGCCAATTTTGGGATAATTTTGGGCTGATTTTGAGATAATTTTGGGCTGATTCCAGGGGTGATTTTGGGGCTGATTTTGAGATAATTTTGGGCCGATTTGGGGCCAATTTTGAGATAATTTTGGGCCGATTCCGGGGGTGATTTGGGGCTGATTTTGAGATAATTTTGGGCCGATTTGGGGCCGATTTGAGGCCGATTTTGAGATAATTTCAAGATAATTTTGGGCCAATTCCAGGGGTGATTTTGGGGCTGATTTTGAGATAATTTTGGGCCGATTTGGGGCCGATTTGGGGCCAATTTTGAGATAATTTTGGGCCGATTTGGGGCCAATTTTGAGATAATTTTGGGCCGATTTGGGGCCGATTTTGGGCCAATTTTGAGATAATTTTGGGCCGATTTGGGGCCAATTTTGAGATAATTTTGGGCCGATTCCGGGGTTTTTCCAGCCTCACCTGAGCCCGAGCCCGCCCAGCTCCCAGCGCAGCTCCCGCAGCCGCCGCCGGGGGGCGCCCTCGGGGAGACCCCGACCCAAATCCCAGTCCGGGGGGGCCTGCGGAGAGCGGGGGAGGGGTCACCGGGGGTTTGGGGGGGGTCGGTCTGAATTTTGGGGGTTTCATTTGAATTTTCGGGCATTTTTGGGCGGGTTTATTTGGAATTTTCGGGGATTTTTTTAGGAATTTTAGGGGCTTTATTTGGAATTGGGGGTGATTTATTTTGAATTTTAGGGGATTTATTTGGAATTTTGAGGGATTTATTTGGAATCTCGGGGGATTTATTTTGAATTTTTAGGGGTTTTATTCTGAATTTTGGGGGATTTAGTCTGCAATTCAGGGCACTTTTGGGGAAATTATTTTGAATTTTAGGGCGTTTTTGGGGGGATTATTTTGACTTTTGGGGATTTGTTTGAATTTTCGGGTGTTTTTCAGGAATTACTTTGGATTTTAGGGCATTTTGGGGGAATTATCTGGAATTTTGGGGGGATTTATTTGGAATTTTAGGGGATTTCTTCTGAATTTTGGGGATTTCTCCTGAATTTTAAGGCATTTTTGGGGAAATATTTGGAATTTTGGAGGATTTATTCTGAATTTTGGGGTATTTATTCTGAATTTTAAGGGATTTATTTGGAACTTTTGGGGATTTATTTTGAATTTTGAGGGATTTATTTGGAATTTGGGGGGGATTTATTTTCAATTTTGAGACATTTGGGGGATTTAATTTGAATTTTTGGGGCATTTGGGGGGATTTATTTTGAGGTTTTTTTGGCTTTTTTTGCGGTATTACGGGCCGATTTTGGGCCGATTTTTGGCTTTTTTTCCGAGGTATTTCGGGCCGATTTTGGGCCGATTTTGGGGTTTTTTCTCAGGTATTTCGGGCCGGTTTTTGGCTTTTTTTTCGCGGTATTTCGGGCCGATTTTGGTTTTTTTTTTTCCGAGGTATTTCGGGCTGGTTTTGGGCCGATTTTTTGGGTTTTTTTTCCGAGGTATTTCGGGCCGGTTTTGGGCCGATTTTTTGGGTTTTTTCGAGGTATTCTGGGCCGGTTTTCGGGGTTTTTTCCGAGGTATTTCGGACCGGTTTTTGGGCCGATTTTGGGAGTTATTTTCCGAGGTATTTCGGGCCGATTTTTGGGGTTTTTTTCCGAGGTATTTCGGGCTGGTGTTGGGGTTTTTTCCGAGGTATTTCAGGCCGGTTTTGGGCCGATTTTTGGGTTTTTTCGAGGTATTCTGGGCCGGTTTTCGGGGTGTTTTCCGAGGTATTTTGGACCGGTTTTGGGGCTGATTTTTGGGGTTTTTCCGAGGTATTTTGGGCCGATTTTTGGGGTTTTTCCGAGGTATTTCGGGCCGGTTTGGGGTTTTTTTTTCGCGGTATTTTGGGCCGATTTTGGGCCAATTTTGGGGTTTTTTCTGAGGTATTTCGGGCCGGTTTTGGGTTTTTTTTCGCGGTATTTTGGGCCGATTTTTGGGTTTTTTTCCGAGGTATTTCGGACCGGTTTTGGGGCTGATTTTTGGGGTTTTTCCGAGGTATTTCGGGCCGGTTTTGGGGGTTTTTTTCGAGGTATTTCGGGCCGGTTTTGGGCCGATTTTTTGGGTTTTTTCGAGGTATTCTGGGCCGGTTTTCGGGGTGTTTTCCGAGGTATTTCGGGCCGGTTTGGGGCTGATTTTTGGGTTTTTTCGAGGTATTTCGGGCCGATTTTTGGGGTTTTTTTCCGAGGTATTCCGGGCCAGTTTTGGGGTTTTTTTTCGCGGTATTTTGGGCCGATTTTGGGCCGTTTTGGGTGCGGGGTCTCACCCGGGGGGGCTCCCAGCGCTGCCCCTCCCCCAGCGCCTGCAGGGCCGTGTGGGGGGGGAGGGTCCCGAAAAATTCCTCGTCCTCGACGAGGGTCCCGTCCTCGAACAGCGCCAGGGCCGGGGGCTGCGGCAGCGACAGCGCCAGACCCGCCTGGGAAATTCGGGGATTTGGGGGAAATTTGGGGGATTTTGGGGAGATTTGAGGGATTTTGGGGAGATTTGGGGGAAATTCGGGGATTTGGGGGAAATTTGGGGGATTTTGGGGAGATTTGGGGGAAATTCGGGGGATTTGGGGGGAAATTTGGGAGATTTTGGGGAGATTTGAGGGAAATTCGGGTGATTTTGGGGTCCCGTCCTCGAACAGCGCCAGCAACGGGGGCTGTGGGAGCCCCAGAACCGAACCCGCCGGATGGGGAGGGGGGTTTGGGGGAAATTCAGGGGGATTTGGGAAAATTGGGATGGTTTGGAGGGGATTTGGGGGGATTTTGGGGGAAATTCGGGGGGATTTGGGGAAAATTGGGGGGATTTTGGGGGGAGATTTAGGGGGATTTTGGGAAAAATTGGGATGGTTTGGAGGGGATTTGGGGGAAATTCAAGGAAAATTGGGGGGATTTTGGGGAGATTTGGGGGAAATTCGGGGGAATTTGGGGTCCCGTCCTCGAACAGCGCCAGCACCGGGGCGCTGCGGGAGCCCCAGAACCGAACCCGCCTGGGAAATTTAAGGGATTTGGGGGAAATTCGGGCGATTTTGGGAAATTTGGGGGGATTTTGGGAGGGATTTTGGGGAAATTTGGGGAAATTCGGGGGATTTTGGGAAAATTGGGATGGTTTGGAGGGGATTCTTCGGAAATTCGGGGGGCATTTGGGGGAAATTCGGGGGATTCAGGAGGGATTTTGGGGAAATTGGGGGGGATTAACCGTGGTTAATTGTCGCTAATTATCGCTAATGATCGCTAATTGTCGCTAATGATCGCTAATGATCGCTAATTAATGATCGCTAATTGTGGCTAATGATGGCTAATTAATGACCGCCAATTATCGCTAATGAATGATGGCTAATTATCGATCAATAATTGATGATGGCTAATTAACGATCGCTAATTAACGGCGCTAATTGCCCGCACCTGCGCGCGCAGCTCCCCCAGCGTCGCCGCCAGGACCCCCCGGGGCCGCCCCTCCCCCCCCGCGGGAACCACCCAGAAGGGGCGGGGCCGGGAGGGGCGGGGCCCGAGGGGGGCGGGGCCGGAGGGGGCGGGGCCCCAGAGGAGGCGGGAAACGGAGCTGGGGGAGGGGCGGGGAAAAAACGGGGAAAAAAGGGAAAAAAAGGGGAAAAAAAAGGTAAATCAAGTTTAAAAAGGAGACGGAAATGGTAAAAATGGATCGGATTTGACAGAAATTCCTTAAAATTCACCCCAAATTTCATCGGAATTTCATCAAATCTGCCCCAAACCTCCCCCAAAATTTCATTGGATTCACCCAAAATTCGTCAAAATTTCATCAAATCCGCTGAAAATTCCACCAAAAGTCCCCAAATTCCACCGGATTCACCCCAAATTCCTCCAAAATTTCATTCAATTCCCCCAAATCCTCTCCAATTCCAGAAAAATTCTGTGAAATTCCCCCAAATTTCATCGAATTTCCCCAAATTTCCTCCGAAATTCCCCAAAATTTCATCGAATTCTCCCAAATTCCCTCAAAATCCCCTGAAGTTCCCTCAAATCCCCCAAATTTCCGGAAAATTCCTTTGAAATTCCCCAAAATTGCCACAAATCCCCCCAAAATTCCATCAAACCCCCCAAATCATCCAAAATTTCCTAAAATTCCCCCAAATTCCCTCCTAATTCCCAAAACTTTCACCAAATTCCCCAAAATTCCCCCCAAATTCATTTCAAATTCTCCCAAATTCTGCAAAATTCCCTCAAAATTTCCCCAAAATTCCCCAAATTTCATCGAATCTGCCCCAAAATTCCCCCAAAATTTCATCGGATTCACCCAAAATTCGTCAAAAATTCATCGAATCCGCCAAAAAATCCACCAAAAGTCCCCAAATTTCATTGAATTCACCCAAAATTCATCCAAAATTTCATCGAATTCCCCCAAAATTCCCCCCAAATTCTGAAAATTACACAGAATTTGACCAAAATTCCCCAACATTCACCCAAAATTCCATCGAATTCAAACAAATTCCCCCAAAATTCACCCCAAATTTCATTGAATTCACCCCAAATTCATCGAATTTTCATCAAATCCCCCCAAAATTCCACTAAAATTTCCCCCAAATTCCACCGAATTAACCCGAAATTCGTCAAAATTTCACCGAATCCGTTAAAAATTCCACCAAAAGTCCCCAAATTCCACCGGGTTCACCCCAAATTCCCCCAAAATGCTCAAAATTTCACGAAATTTGACCGAAATTCCCCAACATTCACCCAAAATTCCATCGAATTCAAATTCCCCAAGTTTCCCTCCAATTCCCCCAAAATTCCCCCAAATTTCATCGAAATTTCATCGAATCCGCCCCAAAATTCCCCCAATTTCACCGGATTCACCCAAAATTCACCCAAAATGCATAGGAATTTCATCAAATCCGCCCAAAATTTCATCAAATTCACCCAAAATTAATCAAAAATCCATCGAATCCGCCAAAAAATCCATGAAAAGTCCCCAAATTCCACCGGGTTCACCCAAAATTCTTGGAAATTTCATCAAATCCCCCAAAATTCCGAGAAATTAATTTGAAATTCCCCAAAAATTGCCACAAATCCCCCCAAAATTCCATCAAATCCCCGCAAATCATCCAAAATTTGCTGAAATTCCCCAAAATTCCCCAAAAATTCCCCCAAAAAATTGACACAAATCACCCGAAGGTTCCTCAAATCCCCAAAATTCCACCCGAAATTCCACAACATTCCCCTCAAATTCCCGAAATTCCCCATTATCCCAGAAGTTTTGCCCCAAATTTTGCCCCAAAATCGCCAAAATTATCCCCAAAATTCCCGCCCCTCCCCCCACCCCCGGTACCGCAGCGCCTCCATCGCTTCCGGGGGGCGGGGCAAAGTCCAAAGGTCCGCGGTGACGTCACCGTGACGTCGGGGGGGGGAGGGGCAATCCCCGGCGGTGGGAATCGGGAATTTTGGGGGGTGAAAAATGAGAATTTTGAGTCAAAAATTGGGAATTTTTGGGGAGGAAAACTTGAGATTTTGGTGTCCAAAAACAAATCGGGAATTTTGGGGCGGATATTGGAGATGTGGGGGTGAAAAAAGGGAAGTTTGGGGAAAAAAAAAATGGAGAATCTGGGATGGAAAAGGGGAAACTTGAGTTAAAAATTGGGAATTTGGGGTGAAAATTGGGAATTTTGAGTCAAAGGATTGGCGATTTTTAGGCCCCAAAATCCCCGATTTTTACGCCACTCACAATGAAGCCACGCCCCCAACAAGCAAGCCCCGCCCCCAGCGTCTCCTAGCAACACAAACCACGCCCCCAACGACAAACCACGCCCTCTAACTATGGGATCGCGCCCACAATGGCAAACCACGCCCATCATAGCAACAAACCACGCCCCCAGCAACAGAAACACGCCCCCAAATTCAAACCACGCCCACTCACGCTGAAGCCACGCCTCCAGCGAGGAAACCACGCCTCCACATTTAAACCACGCCTCCCATAACAGCCAAACCACGCCCCCACCGATGAAACCACGCCTTCAAATTGAAACCACGCCTCTCATAGCAGTCACACCACGCCCCAGCACCCAAACCACGCCTCCAAATTTAAACCACGCCCCTCATAACAGCTAAACTCCTCCTCCAGATTTAAACCACGCCCCTCATAGCAGTCAGACCACGCCCCAGCACTCAATTCCCGCGCTTTTGTGTCTCTTAGCAACCGACCCCGCCCGTCCCCGTCTCCTAGCAACCGATCCCCGCCCCTCCCCGTCTCCTAGCAACCGATCCCCCCCCTCCCCGTCTCCTAGCAACCGATCCCGCCTTTCCCCGTCTCCTAGCAACCGATCCCCGCCTCTCCGCGTCTCCTAGCAACCGATCCCCGCCTTTCCCTGTCTCCTAGCAACCAATCCTGGCTCTTCTCCGTCTCCTAGCAACCGATCCCCGCCCTTTCCCCGTCTCCTAGCAACCGATCCCCGCCCCTTCCCCGTCTCCTAGCAACGCGTCGCGGCCGTTGCGCGTCACTTCCGGCGGTGTCCAAGATGGCGGCGGCGGGGCCCGGCTCGGTGCCGGAGGCCCCGGGCGGGTCCGGGGCAGCCCCGGGCGGGCCCCGAGCGGCCCCGGAGGGTCCCGGGGGCGGAACCGGGCCCGGCAGCGGCTCCGGCAGCGGCCGCGGAGCGCCCGGAACCGCGGGGAGCGCCCGGGACGCGGAGGTGGCGGTGGAGATCGGGGAGACGTACCTGTGCCGGAGGGCGGACGGCAGCTGGCGTGAGGGGTTATACTGGTTATACTGGGACCGTTATACTGGGCAAACTGGGACCGTTATACTGGTTATACTGGGCAAACTGGAGTGGTTATACTGGGCAAACTGGGAGGGTTATACTGGGACCGTTATACTGGGCAAACTGGGACCGTTATACTGGTTATATTGGGGTGGTTATACTGGGCACACTGCGGTGGTTATACTGGTTATACTGGGATGGTTTTACTGGGCAAACTGGGACCGTTATACTGGTTATACTGGGATGGTTATACTGGTTATACTGGGCAAACTGGGAATGGGGTGGGGAGAATGGGAAACTGGTCCATTCCCAGTTTGATACTGGTCCCAGTTTGTTCCAGTCCCTCCCAGTCCCTCCCAGTCCCTCCCAGTCCATCCCAGTCCCTCCCAGTCCCTCCCAGTCCCTCCCAGTCCCTCCCAGTTCCTCCCAGTCCCTCCCAGTCCCTCCCAGTCTGTCCCAGTTTGTCCCAGTGACTCCCAGTCTGTCCCAGTTTGTCCCAGTGACTCCCAGTCTGTCCCAGTTTGTCCCAGTGACTCCCAGTTTGTTGCAGACTCGGCCGAGGTGATCCAGTCCCGCCTGAACGAGCAGGAGGCGCGCGAGGAGTTCTACGTGCACTACGTGGGCTGTGAGTGAACTGGGCAAACTGGGACAAACTGGGACAAACTGGGACAAACTGGGATGGACTGGGAGCACTGGGATGGACTGGGACAAACTGGGACAAACTGGGATGGACTGGGACAAACTGGGAGGGACTGGGAATGGACTGGGAGGGACTGGGAGCACTGGGATGGACTGGGATGGACTGGGAGGGAACTGGGAGGGAATTGGGAGGGCACTGGGGCAAACTGGGATGCAATTGGGATGCACTGGGATGGCTCCCAGTGCTCCCAGTTCAGACCAGTGCTCCCAGTAACTCCCAGTTCATTGCACACCATGGGGGTTTGGGCACACTGGGATGCACTGGGAGGGTTCCCAGTGCTCCCAGTGCTCCCAGTCCATGGGGAATTGAAGGCACTGGGATGGATGGGGATGAACTGGGATGGGTTGGGATGCTCCCAGTGCTCCCAGTTCACACCAGTAACTCCCAGTTAACCGGTGCCTGGACGAGTGGGTGCACTGGAACCGCCTGGGGAGGGTTCCCAGTGCTCCCAGTGCTCCCAGTTCATTGCACACCGTGGGGATTCGGGCACACTGGGATGCACTGGGATGAACTGGGATGCTCCCAGCGCTCCCAGTAAGTCCCAGTGCTCCCAGTTAACCGGCGCCTGGACGAGTGGGTGGACCGGAACCGCCTGGCGCTCTCCAAGAGCCTCAAGGAGGCCGCCCAGAAGAGCTCGGAGCCGTTCCTGGGCGAGCTGGCCGAGCCCGAGAGGAAAATCACCCGGAACCAGAAACGCAAACACGACGAGATCAACCACGTGCAGAAGGTCTGGGACAAACTGGGACAAACTGGGACGGACTGGGACGGACTGGGACGGACTGGGAGCGACTGGGAGGGACTGGGATGGACTGGGATGGAGATAAAGGGGACTGGGACAAACTGGGACAAACTGGGACGGACTGGGAGGGACTGGGAGCGACTGGGAGGGACTGGGATGGACTGGGACAAACTGGGAGGGACTGGGAGGGACTGGGAGGGACTGGGATGGACTGGGACAAACTGGGAGGGACTGGGATGGACTGGGACAAACTGGGAGGGACTGGGAGGGACTGGGAGGGACTGGGAGCCCACCTGCAGTACTGGTCCTTACTGGTCTTTACTGGTTTGTACCGGCTGTTGTTGGTTCATACTGGTCTGTACTGGTCTGTACTGATTTATAGCGATCCATACTGGTCCATACCGGTTTATAACAGTTTATACTGGTCCGTACTGGTCCGTACTGGTCTATACTGGTCCATACTGGTCCGTACTGGTCCATACTGGTCCGTACTCGTCCGTACTGGTCCATACTGGTCCGTACTGGTCCGTACTGGTCCATACTGGTCCGTACTGGTCCATACTGGTCCATACTGGTCTATACTGGTCCATACTGGTCCATACTGGTCCATACTGGTCCATACTGGTCTATACTGGTCCATACTGGTCCGTACTGGTCTATACTGGTCCATACTGGTCTATACTGGTCTATACTGGTCCGTACTGGTCTATACTGGTCCATACTGGTCTATACTGGTCCGTACTGGTCCATACTGGTCCATACTGGTCCGTACTGGTCTATACTGGTCCATACTGGTCCATACTGGTCTGTACTGGTCTATACTGGTCTATACTGGTCCATACTGGTCTATACTGGTCCGTACTGGTTTGCAGACCTACGCCGAGATGGACCCGACCACGGCGGCGCTGGAGAAGGAGCACGAGGCTGTGAGTGGGGCGGGGACAAAATGGGGATTTGGGGGAATTTTAATGGGAATTTTTAGGAATTGGTCGGGGATTTTTTGGGGATTTTTTGTGGAATTTTTGTGGGATTTTTTGTGGGATTTTTGGGTGATTTTTATGGGGTTTTTTGGGGATTTCGGTGGGATTTTTTGGGAATTTTTTAGGGATTTTTTTGGATTTTTGTGGAATTTTTTGTGGGATTTTTGGGTGATTTTTATGGGATTTTTGGGTGATTTTTATGGGATTTTTGGGTGATTTTTATGGGATTTTTGGGGGATTTTTGTGGGATTTTTAGAGGATTCTTTTGGGATTTGTTTTTATTTTTGTGGGATTTTTGGGGGGATTTTCTTGGGGATTTTTGAAGGATTTTTGGGGGTTTTAAATGGATTTTAAATGGATTTTGTAGGAATTTTTGGGGGGATTTTTTGGGAATTTTTTAGGGATTTTGGGGGCATTTTTTAGGGATTTTTTTGGGGATTTTTAATGGGAATTTTTGGGGGATTTGAAATGGATTTTAAATTGATTTTTTTTAGGATTTTTGTGGGGATTTTTGTGAGGATTTTTGTGGGATTTTGTAGGGATTTTTGGTGGCATTTGTGAGAATTTTTTTAGGGAATTTTTGGGGATTTTTGTGGGATTTTTGGAAGATTTTTGTGGGATTTTTTGGGGATTTTTATGCAATTTTTTGGGGATTTTTATGGGGGATTTTTTGGGGATTTCTAATGGGATTTTGGGGGGATTTGAAATGGATTTGAAATGGATTTTTTAGGAATTTTTTTGGAATTTTTGTGGGAATTTTTTGGGGGGGGGTTGAGATTTTTTTTTGAGATTTTTGGGGGGATTTTTTGAGGGATTTTTTGGTGGTGATTTTTTGGGGATTTTTTAATTTTTCTGGGATTTTCTGGGGGGATTTTTTTCTTTATATTTTGTAATTTTGGGGGGGATTTTGAAAAATTCTTTTTTGGGGCTTTTTGTGGGACTTTTGTGGGAATTTTTGGGGGGGATTTCGGTGGGATTTCTTGGCCGTTTTTGGGCCATTTTTAGCAGGATTTTAATGGGATTTTTGTGGGATTTGGGCACCCAGGTGAGCCCAGGTGTCCATTTCAGATCACCAAGGTGAATTCCTGGTCAAGATCCACACCTGGGGATGGATATTCCCACAATTCTGGAGGTTTTTTGGCCATTTTTGGGCCATTTTAAGTGGGATTTTTGTGGGGTTTTTGTGGGGTTTTTGTGGGGTTTTTGTGGGGTTTCTGTGGGATTTGGGCACCCAGGTGAGGCCAGGTGTGCGTTCCAGATCACCAAGGTGAATTCCTGGACAGGATCCACATCGGGCACTACGAGATCGACACCTGGGCTGTTCTGAGCCATTTTTTTGGGCCATTTTAAATGGGATTTTTGTGGGATTTTTGTGGGGTTTCTGTGGGGTTTGGGCACCCAGGTGAGCCCAGGTGAGCCCAGGTGTCCATTTCAGATCACCAAGGTGAATTGCTGGACAAGATCCACACCTGGGGATGGATTGTGGAATATTCCCACAATTCTGGGCTGCTTTTGGCCATTTTTGGGCCATTTTAAGTGGGACTTTTATGGGATTTCTGTGGGATTTGGGCACCCAGGTGTGCCCAGGTGTGCCCAGGTGTGCCACCTGTCCGTCCCAGATCACCAAGGTGAATTCCTGGACAGGATCCACATCGGGCACTACGAGATCGACACCTGGGCTGCTCTGAGCCATTTTTGGGCCATTTTTGGGCCATTTTAAGTGGGATTTTTGTGGGATTTTTATGGGATTTTTGTGGGGTTTCTGTGGGATTTGGGCACCCAGGTGTGCCACCTGTCCGTCCCAGATCACCAAGGTGAATTCCTGGACAAGATCCACACCTGGGGATGGATATTGCCACAATTCTGGAGGTTTTTGGGCCATTTTTAGCGGGATTTTTGTGGGGTTTTTGTGGGATTTTTGTGGGGTTTCTGTGGGATTTGGGCACCCAGGTGAGGCCAGGTGTGCCCAGGTGTGCCACCTGTCCGTCCCAGATCACCAAGGTGAATTCCTGGACAAGATCCACACCTGGGGATGGATATTCCCACAATTCTGGAGGTTTTTGGGCCATTTTTGGGCCGTTTTTAGTGGGATTTTTGTGGGGTTTCTGTGGGGTTTGGGCACCCAGGTGAGGCCAGGTGTGCGTTCCAGATCACCAAGGTGAATTCCTGGACAGGATCCACATCGGGCACTACGAGATCGACACCTGGGCTGTTCTGAGCCATTTTTGGGCCATTTTAAATGGGATTTTTGCGGGATTTTTGTGGGGTTTCTGTGGGATTTGGGCACCCAGGTGAGGCCAGGTGTGCGTCCCAGATCACCAAGGTGAAGTACGTGGACAAGATCCACATCGGGCACTACGAGATCGACGCGTGGTACTTCTCGCCGTTCCCCGAGGATTACGGGAAGCAGCCCAAGCTCTGGATCTGCGAGTTCTGCCTCAAGTACATGAAATACGAGCGGAGCTACCGGCTGCACCTGGTACCTGCGGGCACCTGGGCGGGCACCTGGGCACACCTGGGGGGGAAAAAGGGCAAAAATTGGGAGAAAATCGGTGAAAATTGGGAGAAAATGGGTGGACATTGGGAGAAAATGGGTGGAAATTGGGGATTTAGGGACACCTGGGCACACCTGGGCACACCTGGGGGGGGAAAAGGGCAAAAATTGGGAGAAAATCGGTGAAATTGGGAGAAAATGGGTGGAAATTGGGAGAAAATGGGTGGAAATTGGGGATTTAGGGACACCTGGGCACACCTGGGCACACCTGGGCGGGCACAGCGCACCTGGGGGCACCTGGGGGGGGAAAAGGGCAAAAATTGGGAGAAAATTGGTGGAAATTGGGAGAAAATGGGTGGAAATTGGGGATTTAGGGACACCTGGGATACACCTGGGCAGGCACAGCACACCTGGGGGGGCAGAACACACCTTGGGAGGGAAAAGGGCAAAAATTGGGAGAAAATTGGAGAAACTTGGGAGAAAATTGGGAGAAAATGGGTGGAAATTGGGGGTTTAGGGACACCTGGGCACACCGGAGGTACACCTGTCCCTCACCTGTCCCTCTGCCCTTTAACACTTTTGTGTCCATTTTTGGGTTGTTTTTTCCATTTTTGGGTGAATTTTTTGGGGTTTTTTGCTCACCTGTCCCTCACCTGTCTCTCACCTGTCCCAGTGGCCACTAACATTTCTGTGTCCATTTTTGGGGTTATTTTTTCCATTTTTGGGTGAATTTTGGGAGTTTTTTTGGGGTTTTTTTGCTCACCTGTCTATGTCTCACCTGTCCCAGTGCTCACTAACAGGTTTGTGTCTGTTTTGGGTTATTTTTTCCATTTTTGGGTGAATTTTTTCGGGGTTTTTTTGGGATTTTTTTTTGTTTTTCCCCTCACCTGTCCCTCACCTGTCCCAGTGCCCACTAACAGTTTTGTGTCCATTTTTGGGTTTTTTCCATTTTTGGGTGAATTTTGGGGATTTTTTTTTGTTTTTTCCCTCACCTGTCCATACCTGTCCCTCACCTGTCCCATCTCACCTGTCTCAGTGCTCACTAATGGTTTTGTGTCCATTTTTGGGTTATTTTTTTCCATTTTTGGGTGAATTTTGGGAGTTTTTGGGGTTTTTGCTCACCTGTCTATGTCTCACCTGTCCCAGTGCTCACTAACACTTTTGTGTCAATTTTTGGGTTATTTTTTTCCATTTTTGGGTGAATTTTTGGGGTTTTTGGGGGGATTTTGTTTGGTTTTTCCCCTCACCTGTCCCTCACCTGTGCCATCTCACCTGTCCCAGTGCCCACTAACACTTTTGTGTCCATTTTTGGGTTATTTTTTCCATTTTTGGGTGAATTTTTTCGGGGTTTTTTTTGGGATTTTTTTTTTGGGGTTTTCCCCTCACCTGTCCCACCTGTGTCTCACCTGTCCGTGTCTCACCTGTCCCAGTGCCCACTAACACTTTTGTGTCCATTTTTGGGTTATCATTTCCATTTTGGGGTGAATTTTTGGGGATTTTTTTTTGTTTTTTCCCTCACCTGTCCATACCTGTCCCTCACCTGTCCCATCTCACCTGTCTCAGTGCTCACTAACGGTTTTGTGTCCATTTTTGGGTTATTTTTTCCATTTTTGGGTGAATTTTGGGAGTTTTTTGGGGGGTTTTTTGCTCACCTGTCTATGTCTCACCTGTCCCAGTGCTCACTAACACTTTTGTGTCAATTTTTGGGTTATTTTTTCCATTTTTGGGTGAATTTTTGGGGTTTTTTGGGGGGATTTTGTTTGGTTTTTCCCCTCACCTGTCTCTCACCTGTGCCATCTCACCTGTCCCAGTGCCCACTAACACTTTTGTGTCCATTTTTGGGTTTTTTCCATTTTTGGGTGAATTTTTGGGGATTTATTTTTGTTTTTTCCCTCACCTGTCCGTCACCTGTCCTAGTGCTCGCTAACAGTTTTGTGTCCATTTTTGGGTTATCATTTCCATTTTGGGGTGAATTTTTGGGGATTTTTTTTGTTTTTCCCTCACCTGTCCGTCACCTGTCCCAATGCCCATTAACACTTTTGTGTCCATTTTTGGGTTGTTTTTTCCATTTTGGGGTGAATTTTTGGGGTTTTTTGGGGGGATTTTGTTTGGTTTTTCCCCTCACCTGTCTCACGTGTCCGTACCTGTCTCACCTGTGTCCCACCTGTGCAGGGGCAGTGCCAGTGGCGGCAGCCACCGGGCCGGGAGATTTACCGCAAGGGGAACATCTCGGTCTACGAGGTGGACGGCAAAGACCACAAGGTGAGTGCCAGGTGTGCCCAGGTGTGCCGTGTGCCCAGGTGTGCCCAGGTGTGCCCAGGTGGCACCTGGAACCCCAAACCCAGGCAATTCCCAAATCCTGAGGGATTTCGGGGGGTTTTAGGGCGTTTTTGTGGGGGATTTTTTAAAAATTTTGTTGGGATTTTTTGGGCATCGGGCACTCCAGGTGTGCCCAGGTGTGCTCAGGTATCACCTGGGCACATCAAACCCAGGGAATTCCCAAATCTGGGGTATTTTTGGGTGGTTTTGGCTGGTTTTAGGGCGTTTTAATGTGATTTTTGTGGGATTTTTTAGTATTTTTTGGGGCATCGGGCGCTCCAGGTGTGCCCAGGTGTGCTCAGGTGGCACCTGGGCACCCCAAACTGGGGAATCCCCAAATCTCAGGGCATTTTGGGCCATTTTTGGGGCACTTTAATGACATTTTGATGAATTTCTGTTGGATTTTCTTGGCGTTTTTTGGGCATCAGGCACCCAGGTGTGCCCAGGTGTGCCCAGGTGTGCCCAGGTGTGCCCAGGTGTGCTCAGGTGGCACCTGGGCACCCAAACTCGGGGAATCCCCAAATCTCGGGGCGTTTTGGGCCATTTTTGGGGCACTTTAATGACATTTTGGTGAATTTCGGTTGGATTTTCGTGGCGTTTTTTGGGCACTGGGCACGGCGGGTGTGCCCAGGTGTGCCCAGGTGTGCTCAGGTGAGTTTGCTCAGATCTATTGCCAGAACCTGTGCCTGCTGGCCAAGCTGTTCCTGGACCACAAGACGCTCTACTCCGACGTGGAGCCCTTCGTGTTCTACCTGCTCACCGAGGTCGATCGCCAGGGCGCGCACATCGTGGGCTACTTCTCCAAGGTGGGCACACCTGGGCACACCTGGGGCTGGGGTACACCTGGGCACACCTGGGCACAGCTGGGATACACCTGGGCACACCTGGGCACAGCTGGGCACACCTGGGCACACCTGGGACACCTGGGCACAGCTTAGCACACCTGGGCACACCTGGGCACACCTGGGATACACCTGGGCACAGCTGGGCACACCTGGGATACACCTGGGCACACCTGGGCACAGCTGGGCACACCTGGGCACACCTGGGACACCTGGGCACAGCTGGGCACACCTGGGCACACCTGGGCACACCTGGGCACAGCTTGGGCACACCTGGGCACACCTGGGATACACCTGGGCACAGCTGGGCACACCTGGGATACACCTGGGCACAGCTGGGCACACCTGGGCACACCTGGGCACAGCTGGGCACACCTGGGCACACCTGGGATACACCTGGGCACACCTGGGATACACCTGGGCACATCTGGGCACACCTGGCCACACCTGGCCACACCTGGGATACACCTGGGCACACCTGGGCACACCTGGGATACACCTGGGCATAGCTGGGCACACCTGGGCACAGCTGGGGGGCTGGGATACACCTGGGCACAGCTGGGCACATCTGGGCACATGTAGGGCACACCTGGGCACACTTGGGCACACCTGGGGTACACCTGGGCACACCTGGGCACACCTGGGCACACCTGGGCACACTTGGGCACACCTGGGCACACCTGGGCACTCACCTGCATCCCCCGAAATATCAAAAAAATCCTAAAAATGCCCCCAAAAATCCTGCACATGCCAAACAAAACCCAACAACCAAACCACATATCGTTAATTTCCCCAAAGTCGTCCCATTTGAATCCCCAACACAATTTCCCCAAAATGTCAGAATTTTCCCAAAATGTGGGAATTTTCCCCAAATGTGAGAATTTTCCCCAAATGTGGGAATTTTCCCCAATGTGAGAATTTTCCCCAAAATGTGTGAATTTCTCCAAATGTGAGAATTTCCCCAAATGTCAGAATTTTCCCAAATTTGGGGATTTTCCCAAAATGTGGGATTTTCCCAAAATGTGAGAATTTTCCCAACTGTGACAAATTTCCCCAAATGTGGGAATTTTCCCCAATGTGAGAATTTTCCCAAATGTGAGAATTTTCCCAAAATGTGCGTATTTCCCCAAAATGTGAGAATTTCCCCAGATTTGGGAATTTTCCCCAAATATGAGAATTTCCCCAAATGTGAGAATTTCCCCAAATGTGAGAATTTCCCCAGATGTGGGAATTTTCCCAAATGTGAGAATTTCCCCAGATTTGAGAGTTTTCCCCAAATGTGAGAATTTCCCCAAATGTGACAAATTTCCCCAAATGTGAGAATTTCCCCAAAATGTGAGAATTTCCCAAATGTGATTTCCCCAAATGTGGGAATTTCCCCAAATGTGAGAATTTTCCCAAAATACGTTAATTTCTCTAAATGTGAGAATTTCCCCAAATGTCAGAATTTTCCCAATTTTGGGGATTTTCCCAGATTTGGGGATTTTCCCAAAATGTGGGAATTTCCCCAGATTTGGGAATTTTCCCCAAATTTGGGGATTATTTTCCCAAAATTTGACAATTTTCCCCAAATGTGGGGATTTTCTCCAAATGTGAGAATTTTCCCAAAATTTGGGGATTTTCCCAATTTGGGAATTTCCCCAAATGTCAGAATTTTCCCAATTTTGGGGATTTTCCCAGATTTGGGGATTTTCCCAGATTTGGGGAATTTCCCCAGATTTGGGGGTTTCCCCAGATTTGGGGATTTTCCCAATTTTGGGGATTTTCCCAATTTTGGGGATTTTCCCAGATTTGGGATTTTCCCAGATTTGGGGATTATTTTCCCAGATTTGGGGATTTTCCCAGATTTGGGGATTTTCCCAATTTTGGGGATTATTTTCCCAGATTTGGGATTTTCCCAGATTTGGGGATTATTTTCCCAGATTTGGGATTTTCCCAGTTTTGGTGATTTTCCCAGATTTGGGGATTATTTTCCCAGATTTGGGATTTTCCCAGATTTGGGGATTATTTTCCCAGATTTGGGGATTATTTTCCCAGATTTGGGGGTTTTCCCAGATTTGGGGGTTTCCCCAGATTTGGGGATTTTCCCAATTTTGGGGATTTTCCCAATTTTGGGGATTTCCCCAGATTTGGGATTTCCCCAGATTTGGGGATTATTTCCCCAGATTTGGGATTTTCCCAGATTTGGGGATTATTTTCCCAGATTTGGGATTTTCCCAGATTTGGGGATTATTTTCCCAGATTTGGGATTTTCCCAGATTTGGGGGTTTCCCCAGATTTGGGGATTATTTTCCCAGATTTGGGGATTTTCCCAGATTTGGGGATTATTTTCCCAGATTTGGGGATTTTACCGAAATCGCCGTTTTTGGCAGGAGAAGGAGTCTCCGGACGGGAACAACGTGGCGTGCATCCTGACGCTGCCGCCGTACCAGCGCCGCGGCTACGGGAAGTTCCTCATCGCCTTCAGTCAGTGCAAAACGGGGAATTTTGGGGCTTTCCAAAAAAAAAACCAGGAGTTTTGGGGGTTTCGGGAAAAAAAACCAAAAAAACCAAAAAAATCAGGGAATTTTGGGGGTTTCTGGGAAAAAAAAAAACAAAACAAAAAAAATTGGGAATTTTGGGGGTTTCTGGGCAAAAAAAAAAAAACCAAAAAAATCGGGAATTTGGGGGGTTTGGGAAAAAAAAAAAAAAAAAAATTGGGCAAATTTTGGGGGTTTCTGGGAAAAAAAACCAAAAAACCAAACAAAAAAAAATCAGGAATTTTGGGGGTTCTTGAAAAAAAAAAAAAAAAAAAAAGGGGGAATTTTGGGGGTTTCTGGAAAAAAACAAAAACCAAAAAAAAATCGGGAATTTTGGGGGTTTCTGGGAAAAAAAAAAAAAAATGGGGAATTTTGGGGTTTTTGGGGAAAAACAAAAAAAACCAAAAAATAAATCGGGAATTTGGGGGCTTCTTGGGAAAAAAAAAACCAAAAAAAAAGAAAAGGAATTTTGGGAGGTTTCTAGAAAAAAAAAATTGGGAATTTGGGGGGTTCCTGAAAAAAAAAAAAAAAAACCCCCAAAAAAGCCAAAAAAAAGGAATGTTGGGGTGGGTTTCAGGGGAATTTCGGGGATTTTTGAGAGAATTTTTGGGGGAATTTTGGGGTCCCCTGTATCCCATGGATTCCCTGGAATCTCAGGGTGGATTTTGGGTGGAATTTGATGGATTTTGGGCTCATTTTGGGTGGATTTCCCAGGTTACGAGCTGTCCAAGCTGGAGAGCACCGGGTGCAAATTCAGGATTTTCAAAGTTTTTTTTTGGTTCCTGATTCGTATCTGGAATCAGGATGATTTTGGGTGGAATTTGATGGATTTTGGGTTATTTTGGGTGGGTTTCCCAGGTTAGGAGCTGTCCAACTAGGAGAGCACCGGGTGCAAATTCAGGATTTTCTGAGGGAATTTTGGGGATTTTTGGGAGAATTTTGGGATCCCCTGGATTCTGTGGATTCCCTGGAATCTCAGGATGGATTTTGGGCTGAATTTGATGGATTTTGGGTTAATTCTGGGTGGATTTCCCAGGTTACGAGCTGTCCAAGCTGGAGAGCATAGGGTGCAAATTCAGGATTTTCTGAGGGAATTTTTTGGGAATTTTGGGGTTCCCTGGATTCCGTGGATTCCCTGGAATCTCAGGATGGATTTTGATGGAATTTTGGGCTGAATTTGATGGATTTTGGGTTAATTCCGGGTGGGTTTCGCAGGTTACGAGCTGTCCAAGCCGGAGAGCACCAGGTGCAAATTCAGGATTTTCAAAGGGAATTTGGGGGAGAATTTTGGGGATTTTTGGGGGAATTTTGTGATTCCCTGGATTCTGTGGATTCCCTGGAATCTCAGGGTGGATTTTGATGCAATTTTGGGCTGAATTTGATGAATTTTGGGTGGGTTTCCCAGGTTAGGAGCTGTCCAAGCTGGAGAGCACCGGGTGCAAATTCAGGATTTTCAAAGGGAATTTGGGGGAGAATTTTGGGGATTTTTGGGATCCCCTGGATTCTGTGGATTCCCTGGAATCTCAGGATGGATTTTGGGCTGAATTTGATGGAATTTTGGGTTAATTCCGGGTGGGTTTCGCAGGTTACGAGCTGCCCAAGCTGGAGAGCATGGGGTGCAAATTCAGGATTTTCAAAGGGAATTTGGGGGAGAATTTTGGGGGAAATTTTGTGATTCCCTGGATTCTGTGGATTCCCTGGAATCTCAGGATGGATTTTGGGCAGAATTTGGTGGATTTTGGTTCATTTTGGGTGGAATTTTGGGTGATTTTGGGTGGAATTTGATGGATTTTGGGTTCATTTTGGGTGGATTTCCCAGGTTAGGAGCTGTCCAAGCTGGAGAGCACCGGGTGCAAATTCAGGATTTTCAAAGGGAATTTTTGGGGAATTTTGGGGGAATTTTGTGATTCTCTGGATTCTGTGGATTCCCTGGAATCTCAGGGTGGATTTTGGATGGAATTTTGGGTGAATTTGAGTGAATTTTGGGTGGGTTTCGCAGGTTACGAGCTGTCCAAGCTGGAGAGCACCGTGGGCTCCCCGGAGAAGCCGCTCTCGGACCTGGGCAAGCTGAGCTACCGCAGCTACTGGTCCTGGGTGCTGCTGGAGATCCTCAGGGACTTCCGGGGCACCCTGTCCATCAAGGACCTCAGGTAGGACCGGTACAGACCAGTATGGACCAGTACGGACCAGTACGGACCCAAAAATCCCCGTAGAAATCCATAGAAATCCATAGAAACCAGTATAAACCAGTACAGACCAGTATGGACCAGTGTGGGCCCAAAAATCCCCGTAGAAATCCATAGAAACCAGTACAGACCAGTATGGACCAGTATGGGCCAAAAATCCCCATAGAAATCCATAGAAATCCATAGAAACCAGTGCAAACCAGTATAAACCAGTACAGACCAGTATGGACCAGTATAAACCAGTACGGACCCAAAAATCCCCATAGAAATCCATAGAAATCCATAGAAACCAGTATAAACCAGTACAGACCAGTATAAACCAGTATAAACCAGTACAAACCAATATGGACCAGTACAAACCAGTATAAACCAGCACAAACCAGTACAAACCAGTACAAACCAGTACAAACCAGTATAAACCAGTATAAACCAGTACAAACCAATATGGACCAGTACAAACCAGTACAAACCAGTACAAACCAGTATAAACCAGTATAAACCAGTACAGACCAATACGGACCAGTACAAACCAGTACAAACGCAGTGGTCACGAACCAGTGTACAAACCACGGGTAGTGGTGGTCACTCAGTGGTCATGCTAACCCTGTCAGCCAGAGACCAGTATAGCAAACACAATATAGCCAGTACCATTAACCATTGAGATAAGAGCAACCAGGGGTAGTGGTCACTCCCACGAGTGGTCACTATGGTACCAGCGGTCACTCCCAGTCCTCTGTACAGAATACCAGCATCACGCAGACGGACATCATAGCTCAGTGACCATGCCAGGGTACCAGTGCCATGAGTACCATGGTCAGTCCGCGAGCCAGTGGTCACCAGTGGTCACCCAACCACGTGGTCACCCAACGTCAGTGGTCACCAACCAGTGGTCACTCATTGGTACTCTGCTCTCAAGCCAGATGACCAGCATAACCAGGACATCATCAGCCCAGTGACCATTGCAGTGACCAATGTCAGGGTACTCAGTGCCATGAGTTCGTGGTCACCCCCGGTCAGTTCACCAGTGGTACGTAGTACAAACTCTGGTACCAGGGTCACCATTGGTCACTCTTACCAGATGACCAGCATCACGCAGACGGACATCATCAGCCCAGTGACCATTGCCAGGGTGCTCAGTGCCATGAGTTCGATGGTCACTGCCATGGGTCAGTGGTCACTCAGGGGTCACTACCACGGGTCAGTGGTCACTCTGGTCACTCAGTGGTCACTCTGGTCACTCAGTGGTCACTCATTGGTCACTCTGGTCACTCAGTGGTCACTCGGTGGTCACTCCCTGTCCAGCCAGATGACCAGCATCACGCAGACGGACATCATCAGCCCAGTGACCATTGTCACTCCCCATTGAGATGAGCAGTACCGGGGTCAGTGGTCACCCCATGGTCAGTGGTCACCAGTGGTCACTCTGGTCACTCAGCGGTACCCCGTGCCCTGCCAGCCAGATACCAGCATCACGCAGACGGACATCATCAGCCCAGTACCATTGCAGTACCATTGAGATGAGAGCAGTACCAGGGGTCAGTGGTCACTCCTACGGGTCAGTGGTCACTCTGGTCACTCAGTGGTCACTCTGGTCACTCAGCGGTCACTCTGGTCACTCAGCGGTCACTCCCATGTCCGTCTGTCCAGCCAGATGACCAGCATCACGCAGACGGACATCATCAGCCCAGTGACCATTGCCAGGGTGCTCAGTGCCATGAGTTCGATGGTCACTGCCATGGGTCAGTGGTCACTCAGTGGTCACTGTGGTCACTCATTGGTCACTCTGGTCACTCAGTGGTCACTCGGTGGTCACTCCCTGTCCAGCCAGATGACCAGCATCACGCAGACATCATCAGCCCAGTGACCATTGTCACTCCCCATTGAGATGAGCAGTACCAGGGGTCAGTGGTCACTCCCAGGGGTCAGTGGTCACTCTGGTCACTCAGTGGTCACTCAGTGGTCACTCCCTCTCCAGCCAGATGACCAGCATCACGCAGACGGACATCATCAGCCCAGTGACCATTGCCAGGGT
The DNA here is from genome assembly GCF_901933205.1 of Camarhynchus parvulus. Lineage (NCBI taxonomy): Eukaryota > Metazoa > Chordata > Aves > Passeriformes > Thraupidae > Camarhynchus > Camarhynchus parvulus. Next base: position 80,802 of record NW_022148446.1, read on the forward strand.
ACTCAGTGCGATGAGTTCAATGGTCACTGCCATGGGTCAGTGGTCACTCAGTGGTCACTCTGGTCACTCAGCGGTCACTCTGGTCACTCAGCGGTCACTCCCGTGTCCGTCTGTCCAGCCAGATGACCAGCATCACGCAGATGGACATCATCAGCCCAGTGACCATTGCCAGTGACCATTGAGATGAGAGCAGTACCAGGGGTCAGTGGTCACTCCCACGGGTCAGTGGTCACTCTGGTCACTCAGTGGTCACTCTGGTCACTCAGTGGTCACTCATTGTACTCTGGTCACTCAGTGGTCACTCGGTGGTCACTCCCTGTCCAGCCAGATGACCAGCATCACGCAGACGGACATCATCAGCCCAGTGACCATTGTCACTCCCCATTGAGATGAGCAGTACCAGGGGTCAGTGGTCACTCCCACGGGTCAGTGGTCACTCAGCGGTCACTCTGGTCACTCAGCGGTCACTCTGGTCACTCAGCGGTCGCTCCCATGTCCGTCTGTCCAGCCAGATGACCAGCATCACGCAGACGGACATCATCAGCTCAGTGACCATTGCCAGTGACCATTGAGATGAGCAGTACCACGGGTCAGTGGTCACTCAAGGGTCACTCCCATGGGTCAGTGGTCACTCAGCGGTCACTCTGGTCACTCAGTGGTCACTCAGTGGTCACTCTGCTCTCCAGCCAGATGACCAGCATCACGCAGACGGACATCATCAGCCCAGTGACCATTGCCAGTGACCATTGCCAGGGTGCTCAGTGCCATGAGTTCGATGGTCACTCCCATGGGTCAGTGGTCACTCAGCGGTCACTCTGGTCACTCAGTGGTCACTCAGGGGTCACTCAGTGGTCACTCATTGGTCACTCTGCTCTCCAGCCAGATGACCAGCATCACGCAGACGGACATCATCAGCTCAGTGACCATTGCCAGGGTGCTCAGTGCCATGAGTTCGAGGGTCACTCCCGCGGGTCAGTGGTCACTCAGGGGTCACTCAGTGGTCACTCTGGTCACTCAGTGGTCACTCTGCTCTCCAGCCAGATGACCAGCATCACCCCGGTGACATGATTAACGTTGCAATTAAGCTCAACATGGTCAAGTACTGGAAGGGGCAGCACGTCCTTTACTTCCACGCTGCTGGTGGAGGAGCACCTCAAGAGCGCCCAGTACAAGAAACGCCAACACGGTCATTAATTACATATATCAGCTCGCTAATTACGCGGGATTGGCGCCGCAATAAAGGGGAAGTGGTAATGGAAACCCCTACTACCGGTGGTGGGAATGGTTCGGTCCAGAATCCCCCCCCCCGAGGCTCCCCCGGTGATGGGTTTAGTTAATTAAAATTAAATTAATTACAATTTAATTAATTAATTAATTCCTGTTGATGATCACCACCTTAATGAGCTTCTCTTAAAGAACATGGTCATTAATTAATATATATTAATTAATAAAAAAACCTTAATGGACAATCCCCCACCACCCATGAATGGTTCGGTCCAGAATCCCCTCTGAGGCTCCCCCGGTGATGGGTTTAGTTAATTAAAATTAAATTAATTACAATTTAATTAATTAATTAATTCCTGTTGATGATCACCACCTTAATGAGCTTCTCTGAAAGAACATGCTCATTAATTAATATACATTAATTAGTAAATAAATCTTAATGGACAACCCCCCATGAATGGTTCGGTCCAGAAACCCCCCTAAGGCTCCCCCATTAATGAACGGTGTTAATTAATTAATTTCCATTACTGCTTACCATTTTAATGAGCCATTTAATGAACTTCTCAGAAGGAATGGGTTTGTTAATTAATATACTTTAATTAATAACCGTACTTTAATGGACACCCCCACATGAATGGTTCGGTCCAGAAACCCCCTGAGGCTCCCCCATTAATTAACGTCTCTTAATGAACCCTCTTAATTAACCCGCTCCTTCTCAATTACCTCCCTTAATTAATGCGGTAATGACTGCCACCATTAATAACCCCCCTAATTAACGCTGCTAATGATCCCCCCATTAATTACCCAACAACGCTGCTAATGATTCCCCTCATTAATAACCCCACTAATTAACAGCCCCATTAATAACCCCCTAATTAACACTGTTAATAATTCCCTCGATTAATTACCCCCTAATTAATGCAGTTAATGACTCCCCCCATCAATTCGCCCCCTAATTAATCCTCATCATTAATTTCCCCCTAATTAACACTCTTAATGACTCCCCCATTCATGATCCCACTAATTAACAGCCCCATTAATAACCTCACAATTAACAGCCCCATTAATAACCCCCTAATTAACAGCTCCATTAATTACCCCCTAATTAGCGCTGTTAATGTTTCCCCCATTAATTACCCCCTAATTAACGCTGCTAATGATCCTCCCATTAATTACCCAACAATTAACGCTGCTAATGATTCCCCTCATTAATAACCCCACTAATTAACAGCCCCACTAATAACCCCCTAATTAACACTGTTAATAATTCCCCTGATTAATCACCCTCTAATTAATGCTCCCCATTAATAACCCCCTAATTAACGCTGTTAATAATCCCCCATTCATGATCCCACTAATTAACAGCCCCATTAACAACCCCCTAATTAATGCTCCCCATTAATTACCCCCTGATTAACGCTGTTAATAATCCCATTAATTATCCCCCTAATTAACACCGGTAATTACTCCCACCATTAATTCCCTCCCTAATTAACACCCCCATTAATTACCCCTAATTAACATTGCTGACATTCCCCCATTACCACGCCCACTTAACCCCCCCCATTAATTACCCCCCTTAATTAACCCCCCCCATTAATTACCCCCTAATGACGGCCCCGGTGGGTGCGGGAGGGCGCTAATTAACGCTAATTAACTCTGTTAATTGCAGTGGACTCCATCTGCCTGCGCTGGGCGCCCCCGAAGCACAAACAGGCCAAGGTGGCCAAGAAGTGAAATTCCCCTTTTCCCAATTTTGGGGTTTTTACCCCAAATTTTTGGGGTTTTTCCCCCAATTTTGGGGTTTTTTTCCTCCAGTTTTGGGTTTTTCCCCAAATTTTGGGATTTTCCCTCCATTTTTGGGGTTTTCCCACCAATTTTCGGGGATTTTCCCCTTAAATTTGGGGGATTTTTCCTAATTTTGGGGGTTTTTACCCCAAATTTTTGGTTTTTTTTTCCCTCCAATTTTGGTTTTTTTTCATCCAGTTTGGGGTGGGTTTCCCCAATTTTTGGGGTTTTCCCACCAATTTTGGTGATTTTCCCTTAAATTTGGGGGATTTTTCCTAATTTTGGGGGTTTTTACCCCAAATTTTTGGGGTTTTTTTTCCCTCCAATTTTGGGATTTTTTTCCTCCAGTTTTGGGGTTTTCCCCAAATTTTTGGGGTTTTTTCCCTCCAATTTTGGGTTTTTTTTCATCCAGTTTTGGGTTTTCCCCCAAATTTTTGGGTTTCCCTCCATTTTTGGGGTTTTCCCACCAATTTTCGGGGATTTTCCCCTTAAATTTGGGGGAATTTTCCTAATTTTGGGGGTTTTTACCCCAAATTTTTGGTTTTTTTTCCCTCCAATTTTGGGGTTTTTTTCATCCAGTTTTGGGTTTTCCCCAAATTTTTGGGGTTTTTCCCTCCAATTTTGGAATTTTTTTTCATCCAGTTTTGGGTTTTCCCCCAAATTTTGGGATTTTCCCTCAATTTTTGGGGTTTTCCCACCAAATTCTCGGGGTTTTCCCCTTAAATTTTGGGGATTTTTCCCAATTTTTGGGGTTTTTACCCCAAATTTTTGGGGTTTTTTCCCTCCAATTTTGGGTTTTTTTCATCCAGTTTTGGGCTTTCCCCAAATTTTTGGGTTTTCCTCCATTTTTGGGGTTTTCCCACCAATTTTCGGGGATTTTCCCCTTAAATTTGGGGGATTTTTCCTAATTTTGGGGGTTTTTACCCCAAATTTTTGGGGTTTTTTTCCCTCCAATTTTGGGATTTTTTTCATCCAGTTTTGGGGTTTTCCCCAAATTTTTGGGTTTTCCCTCCATTTTTGGGTTTTCCCCCAAATTTTTGGGGTTTCCTCCCCTCAGTTTTGGGATTTTCCCCCAATTTTGGGGATTTTCCCTCTCCCTCAATTTTGTTTTTTCCCCCAAATTTTGGGGTTCCTCATCCTCCTCCCCCAATATTTTGGGGTCCCCCTTCCCCTCCCCCTCCCGAATTTGGGGGTCCCCCCACCCCAAATAAAGCAGGAAAAGGACGGGGAGGGGTCTCAGCGTTTTTATTTTGGGGCATTTTGGGGGGAATTCGGGGCTCCCAGGGCTCCGTTTTGGGGTCACATCCCAAATTTGGGGGGTCCCAGGATTTATTTTTGGGGTTCCATCCCCATTTTTGGGGTATGGGACTCAATTTTGGGGGCTCACACTCATTTTTAGGGCCATTTTTGGGGTTCCCATTCCCAATTTTTGGGGTCTCAAGTCTGAAATTTGGGGTCCCACTCCCGTTTTTTGGGGTTCCCACCCCAATTTTTGGGGTCCCCCCCCATTTTGGACACTCCAAATCTGGGGTTTTAGCCCAAAACCCAAATCAGAACCCCCAAATTTTGAGGTTTTCACCCCAAAACCCAAACCAGGGCCTCTAAATTTGAGGTTTTTACCCCAAAACCAAAACCAGAGCCCTAAAATTTGGGGGTTTCACCCCAAAAACCCAGAGCAGGACCCCCCTAACCCAAACCAGGGCCTCTAAATTTGGGGTTTCACCCCAAAATAAGGACCAGGACCTAAAATTTGGGCATTTTCACCCCAAACCCAACCCAGAACCCCCAAAATCCGGGGTTTTCACCCCAAAATCAGGACCAGGACCCCAAAATCTGCGGTTTTGACCCCAAAACCCAACCCAGGACCCCAAAATGTGCGTTTCTCAGCCCAAGGCCCAGAGCAGGACCCCAAATGTGCAGTTTTCACCCCAAAACCCAGCCCCAGACCCCAAATTTTGCTTTTTCAGCCCAAGACCCAGAGCAGGACCCCAGAGTTTGTCCTTTTGACCCCAAATCTTGTTGTTTTGACCCCAAAATCTGCGTTTTTCAGCCCGAAGCCCAGAGCAGGACCCCAAATCTGCATTTTTAGCCCAAAACCCAGCCCAAGACCCCAAAATCCGTGTTTTTCAGCCCAAGGCCCAGAGCAGGACCCCACATTTTGTCGTTTTGACCCCAAATTTTTTCATTTTGACCCCAAATTTTGCATTTTTCAGCCCAAAGCCCAGACCAGGACCCCACATTTTGTCGTTTTGACCCCAAATCCGCGTTTCTCACCCCAAAGCCCAGAGCAGGACCCCAAATCCGCGTTTCTCACCCCAAAGCCCAGAGCAGGACCCCAAATTTCGGCATTTTGACCCCACATTTTGTCGTTTTGACCCCAAATTTCGGGATTTTGACCCCAAATCCGCGTTTCTCACCCCAAGGCCCAGAGCAGGACCCCAAATTTTGGCATTTTGACCCCAAATCCGTGTTTCTCACCCCAAAGCCCAGAGCAGGACCCCAAATTTCGGCATTTTGACCCCACATTTTGTCGTTTTGACCCCAAATCCACGTTTCTCACCCCAAGGCCCAGAGCAGGACCCCACATTTTGTCGTTTTGCCCCAATTTTGTCTTTTACCCCAAACCAAGCACCCACATTTCTCACCCCAAGGCCCAGAGCAGGACCCCACATTTTGTCGTTTTGACCCCACATTTTGTCGTTTTGACCCCAAATCCGCGTTTCTCACCCCAAAGCCCAGAGCAGGACCCCAAATTTTGGCATTTTGACCCCAAATCCGCGTTTCTCACCCCAAGGCCCAGAGCAGGGCGCCCCCCAGCGCCCCCAGCAGCAGCAGCCCCGCGCCCCGCCGGGCCCCCCCGTGTCCCCGGCGGGGACAGCGCGCCCACCCGGGGAGGTCCCCGAGCTCGCAGGGACCCCCGGCGGGGACACTGGGGACACTGGGGACATTGGGGACACCACCGGGGACATTGGGGACACCACCGGGGACACCACCGGGGACACCACCGGGGACATCCGGGGCGTGGCGCGGGGCCAGCTCGGGCACCAGGGACAGGATCCAGGGCAGGTGAGGGGACACCCCCGTGTAGACCCCCGGGCGGCCCGGCAGCCCGCAGGCGTCGCCCCAACTCACCACGCCCGCCAGGTGCCAGGTGCCAGCCAGGCGGCAGGTGAGGGGGCCGCCGGAGTCACCCTGGGGACAGAGGGGGGACATTGGGGACATTGGAGACATTGGGGACATTGAGGGGATTGGGGACACTGGGGACATTGGGGACACTGAGGGATTGGGGACATTGAGGGGATTGGGGACACAGGGACCCCGCCAGGTGCCAGCCAGGCGGCAGGTGAGGGGGCCGCCGGAGTCACCCTGCGGACAGAGGGGACATTGGGGACACTGGGGGACATTGGGGACATTGAGGGGATTGGGGACACTGGGGGGACATTGGGGACACTGAGGGGATTGGGGACATTGAGGGGATTGGGGACACAGGGACCCCGCCAGGTGCCAGCCAGGCGGCAGGTGAGGGGGCCGCCGGAGTCACCCTGCGGACAGAGGGGACATTGGGGACATTGGAGACATTGGGGACATTGAGGGGATTGGGGACACTGGGGGGACATTGGGGACACTGAGGGGATTGGGGACATTGAGGGGATTGGGGACACAGGGACCCCGCCAGGTGCCAGCCAGGCGGCAGGTGAGGGGGCCGCCGGAGTCACCCTGGGGACAGAGGGGGGACATTGGGGACACTGAGGGGACACTGGGGGGACACTGGGGACACTGAGGGGACATTGGGGACATTGGGGGTTTGGGGACACTGGGGACATTGAGAGGACATTGAGGGGACACAGGGACCCCGCCAGGTGCCACCAAGGCAGCAGGTGAGGGGGCCGCCGGAGTCACCCTGCGGGCAGGGAGGGGACATTGGGGACACTGGGGGGACGTTGGGACACTGAGGGGATTGGGGACATTGGGGACATGGAGGGGATTGAGGACACAGAGGGGATGTTGGGGACACTGAGGGGATTGGGGACATTGGGGGGACATTGGGGACATGGGGGGATTTGGGGACACTGAGGAGATTGGGGACACTGAGGAGATTGGGGACACTGAGGGGATTGGGGACGTTGGGGACATTGGGGGACATTGGGGACATTGAGGGGATTTGGGACATTGGGGGGACATTGGGGACATGGGGGATTTGGGGACACTGAGGGGATTGGGGACACTGAGGGGATTGGGGACACTGGGGGCACTGATGGGACATTGGGGACACTGATGGGACATTGAGGGGATTGGGGACATTGGGGACATTGTGAGGATGAGGAGGGACATGGGAGGGGGGGACTCAGAGGTGACACAGAGGGACCTTGGGGACGGGCGGGGACACGGGGAGGTGACAGCGGTGGCACAGGGGAGGTGACAGCGGTGATGGAGGTGGCACAGGGGAGGTGACAGAAGTGATGGAGGTGACACCAGCACAGGGAGGACACAAGGGGAGGTGACACCGACACAGGGGTGGCACAGGGGAGGTGACAGAGGGAGGTGACAGCAGCCCGGGGGAGGTGACAGCGGCGCAGGGGGAGGTGACACTGACACGGGTGGCACAGAGGGAGGTGACAGCGACACAGGAGTGGCCCAGGGGAGGTGACACTGACACGGGGGAGGTGACAGCGGCCCAGGGGAGGTGACACCGACACAGGAGTGGCACAGGGGGAGATGCCCGCGGTGACAGAGGGAGGTGACACTGGCCCAGGGGAGGTGACACCGACACAGGAGTGGCACAGGGGAGGTGACAGCGGCGCAGGGGGAGGTGACAGCGGCCCAGGGGAGGTGACACTGACACGGGTGGCACAGAGGGAGGTGACAGCGGCCCAGGGGAGGTGACACCGACACAGGAGTGGCACAGGGGAGGTGACAGCGGCACAGGGGAGGTGACAGCGGCACAGGGGAGGTGACAGCGGCCCAGGGGAGGTGACACCGACACAGGGGTGGCACAGGGGAGGTGACACCGACACAGGAGTGGCCCAGGGGAGGTGACAGAGGGAGGTGACAGCAGCCCGGGGGAGGTGACAGCGGCCCAGGGGAGGTGACACCGACACAGGAGTGGCCCAGGGGAGGTGACAGCAGCACAGGGGAGGTGACAGCGGCGCAGGGGGAGGTGACACCGACACGGGGAGGACACAAAGGAGGTGACACCGACACAGGGGTGGCACAGAGGGAGGTGACACCGACACAGGGGTGGCACAGGGAAGGTGACAGTGACACAGGAGTGGCACAGGGGAGGTGACAGTGACACAGGAGTGGCACAGGGGAGGTGACAGCGGCGGGGAGGTGACAGCAGCCCAGGGGAGGTGACACCGACACAGGGAGGACACAAAGGAGGTGACACCGACACAGGGGTGGCACAGGGGAGGTGACAGCGACACAGGGGTGGCACAGGGAAGGTGACAGCGACACAGGAGTGGCACAGGGGAGGTGACAGCGGCCCAGGGGAGGTGACAGCAGCACAGGGGAGGTGACAGCAGCCCAGGGGAGGTGACACCGACACAGGGGTGGCACAGGGGGAGGTGACACCGACACAGGAGTGGCCCAGGGGAGGTGACAGCAGCACAGGGGAGGTGACAGCGGCCCAGGGGAGGTGACACCGACACAGGAGTGGCCCAGGGGAGGTGACAGCAGCACAGGGGAGGTGACAGCGGCCCAGGGGAGGTGACAGCGACACAGGGGTGGCACAGGGGAGGTGACAGCGACACAGGGGTGGCACAGGGAAGGTGACAGCGACACAGGAGTGGCACAGGGGAGGTGACAGCGACACAGGAGTGGCACAGGGGAGGTGACAGCGGCGCAGGAGTGGCCCAGGTGCCCCCACGCACCTGGCAGGCGTCGCGCTGTCCCTGCGGCAGGCCCGCGCAGATGGTGTCCCCCGCGGGTGTCCCCAGCGCGTCCCCCGGCGCCGGCGCTGTCCCCAAGGCGTACAGGCAGCGGCAGTGGCGCTGGCTCAGCAGCGGCACCTCCAGCTGCTGCAGCGTCTTGGGGGGCGGCAGCGGCACTGCGGGGTCACCGCGGGGTCACCGCGGGGTCACCCGGCCTGCCCTGTGGCCCCAACCCTGCCCTGCTGTCCCCAATCCCCCCACAGTGTCCCCAGTGCCACCCACCGGCCACCCGGATGTGTCCCCCATGATGTCCCCAATGTCCCCAGTGTCCCCAGTGCCACCCACCGGCCGTGCGGACGTGTCCCCAGTGATGTCCCCAATGATGTCCCCAATGTCCCCAATGATGTCCCCAGTGTCCCCAGTGCCACCCACCGGCCATCCGGACGTGTCCCCAGTGATGTCCCCAGTGATGTCCCCAGTGATGTCCCCAGTGATGTCCCCAGTGCCACCCACCGGCCGTCCGGACGTGTCCCCAGTGATGTCCCCAATGTCCCCAATGATGTCCCCAATGTCCCCAGTGCCACCCACCGGCCGTCCGGACGTGTCCCCAATGTCCCCAGTGATGTCCCCAATGATGTCCCCAGTGCCACCCACCGGCCGTCCGGACGTGTCCCCAATGTCCCCAGTGATGTCCCCCATGTCCCCAATGATGTCCCCAGTGTCCCCAGTGCCACCCACCGGCCGTCCGGACGTGTCCCCACCCGGTGACGGTGCAGTTCATGCCGGGGTCAAAGGTCACTCCGGCCGCGGGGATGCACACGGGCCGTACCAAGCGCGAGGGGCTGGCGGGGGGGTCCAGCCGGGCCAGCGCCAGGTCCCCCGCGATGACGTCACCCCCGGTGACGTCACCGCCCTGCCGCCGCCGCCGCCGCCGCCGCTGGGGGTCGCTGTCGCGATAGTCGCGATAGGCCGGGTGGCGCGCGACCGAGGCCACGCCCCTGACCTGGGCGTCGTGGGGGGGGGACAGGAGCTGCAGCACCCCCAGCGTGACCCGGTACTCGGGGAGGGGGTTCTCCCTACGGGGAATTTGGGGTCAGGAACCGGGATTTTGGGGTTTTGGGGTCAGGAATTGGGGATTTGGGGGAATTTGGGGTCAGGAATTGGGGATTTGGGGGGTCCTGAAAGGGTCACCCGGTACTCGGGGAGGGGGTTCTCCCTACGGGGAATTTGGGGTCAGGAACCGGGATTTTGGGGTTTTGGGGTCAGGAATTGGGGATTTGGGGGAATTTGGGGTCAGGAATTGGGGATTTGGGGGGGGCCCTGAAAGGGTAACCCGGTACTCGGGGAGGGGGTTCTCCCTACTGGGAATTTGGGGTCAGGAACCGGGATTTTGGGGTTTGGGGTCAGGAATTGGGATTTTGGGGTTTGGGGTCAGGAATTGGGATTTTGGGGGAATTTGGGGTCAGGAATTGGGGATTTGGGGGGTCCTGAAAGGGTCACCCGGTATTCGGGGAGGGGGTTCTCCCTATGGGGAATTTGGGGTCAGGAACGGGAAATTTGGGGTTTTGGGGTCAGGAATTGGGGTTTTGGGGAGGTTTTGGGGTCAGGAATTGGGAATTTGGGGGAGTTTGGGGGGTTTGAGGTCAGGAATTGGGGTTTTGGGGTTTGGAGTCAGGAATTGGGGTTTTGGGGGAATTTGGGAGAGTTTGGGGTCAGGAATTGGGGATTTTGGGGGTTTGGGGGTTTGGGGTCAGGAATTGGGGATTTGGGGGTTTAGGGGGGATTTGAGGGGGTTTTAGGGGATTTTGGGAGGGGTTTGGGGGTCAGGAAGTGGGATTTGGGGGAATTTGGGGTCAGGAATTGGGGATTTGGGGGAATTTGGGGGAATTTGGGGTCAGGAATTGGGGATTTGGGGGGTCCTGAAAGGGTCACCCGGTATTCGGGGAGGGGTTCTCCCTATGGGGAATTTGGGGTCAGGAACGGGAAATTTGGGGTTTGGGGTCAGGAATTGGGGTTTTGGGTCTATTTCAGTGTAAATCCTGGGTTATTTTTGGGTCTATTTCAGGGTAAATCCCAGGGTATTTTGGGGTATATTTTGGGTTGTTTTGGGGTAAACCCCGGGCTATATTTTGGGTTATTTTGGGGGATATTTTGGGGTATATTTTGGGTTATTTTGGGGTAAACCCCGGGCTATATTTTGGGTTATTTTGGGGGATATTTAGGGGTATATTTTGGGTTGTTTTGGGGTAAACCCCGGGCTATATTTTGGGTTGTTTTGGGGTAAATCCCGGGCTATATTTTGGGTTATTTTGGGGGCTATTTTGGGGTATATTTTGGGTTGCTTTGGGGTAAACCCCGGGCTATATTTTGGGTTATTTTGGGGGATATTTTGGGGTATATTTTGGGTTGTTTTGGGGTAAATCCCAGGGTATTCTGGGGTAAACCCCGGGCTATATTTGGGTTAAACTGGGGGTTTTTGCAGCATTACTCACGGCGGGAAGCAGTGCGCAGCCGTGAGCACCCAGGCGGGGGCGATCAGGGCGCCCCCGCAGACGTGGCGCCCCCTGAAGGCCACGCTGACCGTCCAGGGCCACTGCCCCTCCTGCGCCCCCGCGCCGCCCACCACGCGCCGGTGCACCGGGGTCCCGCACGGCACTGCGGGGGTTAAACGGCACCGCGTTGGGGGGGGGGGGGGCAGGGAACGGCCCCCAGACCCAAATCGGGGCACACCCCCAGAATGGGACCCGTCCCCCTAAAGGGAATCCCCCATGGGATTGTGGGAATGGCCAAAAATGGGAACCCCCCGCAAAAATGGGACATTCCCAAAATATGGGAACCCCCCAAAAAATGGGACATTCCCAAAATATGGGAACCCCCCAAAAAAATGGGACATTCCCAAAATATGGGACCTCCCCAAAATGGGATCACTCCCCTCAAGGGACCCCCCAAAAACGGGACCTTCCCAAAATATGGGACCCCCCCCCAAAAAATGAGACATTCCCAAAATATGGGACCCCCCCCTAAAAATGGGACCTTCCTAAAACATGGGACCCCCCCCAAAAATGGGATATTCCCAAAATATGGGACCCCCCCAAAATGGGATCACTCCCCTCAAGGGACCCCCCCCAAAAATGGGACCTTCCCAAAATATGGAACCCCCCCAAAAATGGGACCACTCCCCTCAAGGGACCTCCCCCCCCAAAATAGAACATTCCCAAAATATGGGACCCCCCAAAAACGGGACCTTCCCAAAATATGGGACCCCCCCCCAAAAATGGGACATTCCCAAAATATGGGACCCCCCCCCCAAAAATGGGACATTCCCAAAATATGGAACCCCCCCCCAAAAATGGGACATCCCCAAAATATGGGACACCCCCAAAATGGGACATTCCCAAAATATGGGACCCCCCCAAAATGGGACCACTCTCCTCAAGGGACCCCCCAAAATGGGACATTCCCAAAATATGGGGCCCCCAAACAATGAAACCCCCAAAAATAGGACCCGTCCCCTTAAGGGACCCCAGAATTCGGGATCCCCCCCTTTCCCCCTCACCTGTGTCATCTTCTGCTGCCACCCCCCGGTGACCTGCGAGGGACAGAGGGGCTGATGACGTCAGAGACCCTTCTTGGGGACCCCCCTGTAGGGTGATGACCTCAAGCCCCGCTTTGGGGACATCCCTGGAGGGTCAGACCCCCATTTAGGGACCCTCATGACGGTGATGACGTCACAACCCCCATTTAGGGACCCCCTGTAGGCTGATGACCTCAGCCCCCCCTTTTGGGGCCCCCCCGAGCGCCCTGGCCGGACAGCAGGGACACCCCGACATCCGGGATGGCAGCGGGGCATCCGGGGCGAGCCGGAAAAACCGGCCCCAGGAATGTGTGCTGCGGGGCCAGGGGGGCGTGACCCCCCCGTGCCCTGCCCGTGTCACCTGCCCGGGACACCTGTGTTCCCTCTGACCCCTGCATGTCCCCTCTGACCCTCCCCAATGTCCCCCTCTGACCCCCCCGTGCCCTGCCCGTGTCACCTGCCCGGGACACCTGTGTTCCCTCTGACCCTTGCATGTCCCCTCTGACCCTCCCCAATGTCCCCTCTGACCCCCCCTTGTGTCCCCTCTGACCCCTCCATGTCCCCTCTGACCCCTCCCCAATGTCCCCTCTGACCCCTCAATGACCCCCCCCATGTCCCCTCTGACCCCTCCCCAATGTCCCCTCTGACCCCTCCTTGTGTCCCCTCTGACCCCTCCATGTCCCCTCTGACCCCTCCCCAATGTCCCCTCTGACCCCTCAATGACCACCCCTTGTGTCCCCTCTGACCCCTCCCCAATGTCCCCTCTGACCCCCCATGTCCCCTCTGACCCCCCCAATGTCCCCTCTGACCCCTCCTTGTGTCCCCTCTGACCCCTCCCCAATGTCCCCTCTGATCCCCCATGTCCCCTCTGACCCCTCAATGACCCCCTTGTGTCCCCTCTGACCCCCCCAATGTCCCCTCTGATCCCCCCTTGTGTCCCCTCAGACCCCCCCCTTGTGTCCCCTCTGACCCCTCCCCAATGTCCCTCTGACCCCCCCCTTGTGTCCCCTCAGACCCCCCAATGTTCCCCCCCCAAATCCTCACAGACCCCTCAAAACTGCGTCTTCAAAATTATCCTTTTCACTCTTTAAATTTTGTCTCTTCCGATCCCCTCGGTTCCCCAAATTCTGTGTCCCCCTCAGACCATCTAAATCGCATCAGAACCGCCCCAAATCCGTTCAAATTGCCCCAAAATCCACTCGGAAAAGCTGAAATCCCCTCAGAACAGCGCCAAAAAACCCGCAAATCCTCCTAGATTCCCAAAAAAAACCTTAGAACCCCCAAAAACTCCCAAATCCTCCTCAGAGTTCCTCTAATTCTGTCATAACCCCCCCAAAACCCCCTCAAATCTCCCCCAAAACTTCTCAAATCCCCTCAGAACCCCCCAAAACCCCTCAAATCCCCCCAAAATCCTAAATTCCCTCACACTCCTCTCCCCGACTCCCCCTCCCTGATCCTCCCTGCCCAAAATCCCCTCAGAAAACCCAAAATCTCCTCAGATTCTTTTCCCGCCTTTCTTGTCCCCTCGGAACAGCCCCAAATCCCCTCAGAAAAATCCAAAATCCCCTCGGAAAACCGCAAATCCCCTCGGATTCCCCTCAAATCCCCTCGCGGTTCCCCTCAAAATCTCCTCGAATTTTCGCCCCGAATTCCCTCCCGATCCCCCTCAAATCCCCCCAAGATTCCCCCGAAATCCCCTCAGACCCCCCTAAACCTCCTCGGACCCCCAAATCCCCTCAAAACAGCCCCAAAAGCCCCTGAGATCTCCCAAAATCTCCTCACGATTCCCCCAAAATCCCCTCACGGTTCTCCCTCACGATTCCCCCCCACAAATCCTCCTCAGGATTCCCGCCCGAAATCTCCGAACGTTTCTCCCCCAAAACCCCCAAAATCCCCTCACAATTCCCTCCAAAAACCCCTCAAATCCCCACGGGACACCCCTAAACATCCTCAGGACCCTCTCAAATCCCCTCAAACTCCCCCAAATCCCTTCGGGCACCCCAAATTCCCTCAGACACCCCAAATTCCCTCACGATTCCCGCCAAAATCGCCTCAGGATCCCCCGTTAAAATCTCCTCATGTTTCTGTCCCAAAATCGCCCAAATCCCCACATGGCCCCCCAAATCCCCTCAAACTCCCCCAAATCCCCTCAGACACCCCCAAATCCCCTCACGATTCCCGGCAAAATCCCCTCACGCTTCCCCGTTGAAATCCCCTCACGATTTTCTCCAAAACCACTTCAAATCCCCACAAGACCCCTCCAAACCTTCTCAGGAACTCCCAAATCCCCTCGGATTCCCCCAAAATCCCTTCACACACCCCCAAATCTTCTCAGGACCCTCCTAAATCCCCTCAAACTCCCCCAAATCCCCTCAGACACCCCCAATCCCCTCAGACTCTCCTTAATCCCTCACGATTCCCGCCAAAATCCCCTCACGGTTCTCTGCCAAAAATCCCCTCACGATTCTCTCCCAAATCCCCCCAAACGCCTCAGTACTCCCCGCAAATCCCTCAGGATCTCCCTAAAATTTCTTTGAACTCCCCAAATCCCCTAAGACTCCCCGCAACCCCCTCAGACACCCCCAATCCCCCTCAGACGCCCTCAGTCCCCTCAGACTCTCCCAAAATCCCCTCACGATTCTCTGCCGAAAATCCCCTCACGATTCCCTCCCAAATCCCCTCAATACCCCCTCAAAACCCCCCCAAATCCCTCAGGACCCCCCAAATCCCCTCAGACTGCTCCAAATCGCCTCTCACCGCCCGCCGGCAGCAGCAGCAGCAGCGGCAGCAGCAGCGGCAGCAGCGCCGGCCCCGCTCCGGGCCCCGCTCTCGGCTCCCGCCGCCGCCTCCTCATCGCTCCTGGGCCGCTGTGGCCGCCGGCACCTTCCGGCCCCACCGTGTCCCCTCACCTGAAGGCGGCCACGCCCCGTGTGTACCTGTCCGGAATCTGCCGCCACACCCCTCCCCTGGGCCGCCGGCACGCCCCTGCCACCTGGACAGGCACTTCCTGCCCTCCCGCACCTGCGCTAAGGACGCGGTTCCCGTACCTGAAGGGGCTCGGCCGCCCCTCTCACCTGAGCGCGGTCACGGCCCCGTTCGGTTTGGAAGTCGCTGCTCCCACACACCTGAGCAGGTACCCGAGGTCTTGCCGCCTGTACGGGCACCTGCGGCCCCTCATGGCCGCGTCCCCACAGCGTTCCCGCCGTGACGAAACCACGCCCCTCAATGTCCATTTATGGTTAAACCACGCCCCTTAAACAAGATAGGCGCCCATAAACCACGCCCATATCCATTTATGGCCAAGCCACGCCCCTTCAACTAAATACACCATCACACCACGCCCCTTAAACGAAACACGCAAACCACGCCCATATCCATTTATGGTCAAACCACGCCCATTTAAATAGGCTAACCTAACACCCGAGAAATACATGCATGGATAAACCACGCCCATTATGTTAATTAACCTCTTAAACCACCACTCCTGAACATACAGATGTGTGCAAACCACGCCCCACAGACCATTTATGGTAATTCCACGCCCTTAGTGCTAATTAACGACAGCTCACACCCTGTTTAAAGGGTGAGCAAACCACGCCCCGCACTCCTGGTATGGTAATGCCACGCCCATTATGCAGATTAACCCCCTGGTACTTCCCACCCTGCCCCCTTAAAGGGCCCCGTCCTAATTAAGGTCCACACCCTCCATGACGTCAGGGCCTAACGATCTCGTTAATGAGCTCGCTAATGAACCCCGCGGCCGGAAGTGCCTCATTAAGGCATTAATGACCTCACAGCACGGCCACGCCCCCCTCCCATCCCCATCCAATCAGAAGAGGCCCCGAATCCTTCCCCCAAAATCCCTTTATTGGGGGGGAGGGGCGGGTTAAAAGCGGGGGGGAGGAGCCCGCGGGGGGAGGGGCGCGGGGGGGGGTGGGGAGGGGCGGCAAATACAAAACGGGGGGTGGGGGAGGGGCGGTGGGGGAGGGGCTCAGTACGGCCGCTCGCGTCGGTCCTGCCGGTGGTCGCCCCTGCGGACAGACGGACGGACAGCGAGTTTTGGGTTAATTGATCAGTGATTAACGGTAATTACCGAGATTAATCACGGCCCGGGATTCCCTTAACCCACCGAACAACCTCAGAACCCCCAAATCTCCCGGCTTTACCCCGAAATTCCCAAACCCCTGCGGGTTCTGCCCCAAAATTCCCATTGTTTCCCCCCAGAAAATCTCATTAACTTCCCCAAATATAGTGGTTTTCCCCCAAAATCCCCCAATTCGCCCAAAATTATGCCAAAATCCTTGTTTTCCACCAAAATCTCACAGTATCCCACATAATTTCCCTAAAATTCCTTGGGTTTCCCCCCCAAATCCCCATGTTATTCCCTGAATTGCCCCAAAATCCCCATTTTTCCTCCCAAAATCCCTGTTCCCCCTTAAGATTTACCCAAAATCTCCATTTTCCCCTCAAATCCATTTTTTCCTCCAAAATCCCTGTTTTTTCCCCCAAATCCCCCTGGATTTGCCCCAAATCCCTGGTTTTTCCCCCCAAACCCCCCTGAATTACTCCAAAATCCCATTTTCCCCCCTGAAATCTCCTTTTTTTTCCCCCAAAATCCCCATTTTTCCCTAAAATCCCCATTTTTCCTCCCTAAACCACCCCTGCATTTGCCCAAAATCCAAATTTTTCCCCCTAAATCCTCCTGGGTTTACCCCAAATCCCCATTCCCCCCACCCCCCAAATCCCTTTTCCCTAAAATCCCTGTTTTTCCTCCCCAAATCCCCTTTTTTCCCCCAGAATCTCCATTTCCCCCCAAATTCCCCATTTCCCCCCAAAACAACCCCAATTTTCCCCCAAACCCCCCATTTTTCCCCCAAACCCCCGTTTTTCCCCCAAACCCCCAATTTTTCCCCCAAACCCCCAATTTTTCCCCCAAACCCCCATTTTTCCCCCAAACCCCCAATTTTTCCCCCAAACCCCCGTTTTTCCCACCCGAACTCCCGGTGTGATCCCCAAACCCGCACATTTTCCCATTTTTCCCAAAATCGCCGTTTCTGGCCCCGGTCTCTCTCACCTGCTGTCCATCTTGCCGGGCCCGAAGCCGCCCCGGTCGCCCCCTCGGCCGCCCCTGAAGCCGCCGATGCCGCCGCGCCCCGGTCGGTCAAAGCCCCCGCGGCCGCCGCGGCCGACTCCTCGAACCCTCCACCTGTGCGACAGGTAACAGGTGTGAACAGGTGAGATACAGGTGTGTAACTGTGTGTACAGGTGTGCACAGGTGTGTAACTGTGTGCACAGGTGTGTAACTGTGTGTACAGGCGTGTAACTGTGTGCACAGGTGTGTACAGGTGTGCCCAACCGCCCGCAAAGCCCCGCGCCACCTCAACCTACTGTGATAACAGGCCGGGTGGGTACGGTGTGTACAGGTCTGACAGTTAGATTTTTCAGGTTATAATGTATTTTGGGTGAAGCCTTTTGGGTTATTTGCTTTTTGGTGTGTAGGTGATTTGTTATCCTTACCCATTGTTTCAGGTGTTTTGGTCCCCAGGTGTAATTTAGGTGTAATTTGGGTGTATCTAGGTGTATTTTGGGTGTGTTCACGTGTAATTTGGCTGTTCCATCCTTACCCATGTCATTCAGGTGTATTTTGGGTGTAATTTGGGTGTATTCAGGTGTAATTTGGGTGTGTTCAGGTGCATTTTGGGTGGGTTCAGGTGTATTTTACACATTCCATCCTTACCCATGTGGTTCAGGTGTATTTCGGGTGTATTCAGGTGTATTTCGGGTGTGAACAGGTGAGATACAGGTGTGTAACTGTGTGCACAGGTGAGATACAGGTGTGTAACTGTGTGTACAGGTGAGATACAGGCGTGTAACGTGTGTACAGGTGTATTTTGTGTGTTCCATCCTTACCCATGTGGTTCAGGTGTAATTTAGGTGTATTCAGGTGTGTTCAGGTGTAATTTGGGTGTATTTGGGTGCATTTTGGCTGTTCCATCCTTACCCATGTGGTTCAGGTGCATTTCGGGTGTGTTCAGGTGTGTTCGGTGTATTTCCTTGGTGTATTTGTGTCCTCTTACCTGTGGCGATTTGGTGTATCTAGGGTGTTCAGGTGGCTGGCTGTTCCATCCTTACCATATGGTTCAGGTGTATTCCGGGTGTATTCAGGTGTATTCAGGTGTGTTCAGGTGTATTTGGGTGTTCTTGGTGGGTGTATAGTGTATTTGGTGTGTTCAGGTGTATTTCGGGTGTATTTTGGTGCATTTTGGCTGTTCCATCCTTACCCATGTGGTTCAGGTGTATTTCGGGTGTGTTCAGGTGTATTTCGGGTGTGTTCAGGTGTATTTCAGGTGTGTTCAGGTGTATTTCGGGTGTATTTTGGTGCATTTTGGCTGTTCCATCCTTACCCATGTGGTTTCCTCCTCCTCCTCCTCCTCCTCCGCGGCCGCCGCCCCCCCCGGGGTACTTGCCGGCCCCGCCCCCGGCCAGGTGAGGCCCCCCGGGCCCCCCCTCGGGCTTGGGCGCCTTGCACTGGTTGCACTCGTTCCGCCACGAGAAGTTCATGTTCTCGCACGCCCTGTGACGTCAGCGGTGACATCATCAGTGACGTCACAGCGACGCCAATGACGTCATACACACAGCACGTCCCGTCCCAGTTCATCCCAGTTTCCCCCAGTCCCTTCCCAGTTCGTCCCAGTATATCCCAGTATAAACGTCACTCACGGGTTGGGGCATTCCCAGTCCCCCCAGTATAACCCAGTATAACCCAGTCCCTCCCAGTATAACCCAGTATATCCCAGTGTAACCAGTATATCCCAGTCCCTCCCAGTCCCTCCCAGTATAACCCAGTATAACCAGTATAACCCAGTGTAACCCAGTCCCTACCAGTCTATCCCAGTATAACCCAGTTTAACCCATTATAACCAGTCTATCCCAGTCGACCCCAGTCCATCCCAGTCTATCCCAGTATAACCAGTATAAATGTCACTCATGGGTTGGGGCATTTCCAGTCCCCCCAGTATAACCCAGTATAACTAGTATACCCCAGTACACCCCAGTATAACCAGTATAACCCACTCGGCCGCATCCATACCCAGTCTATCCCAGTATAACCAGTATACCCAGTATAACCCAGTAGACGTCACTCACGGGTTGGGGCATTTCCAGTCTATCCCAGTCTATCCCAGTATAACCAGTCTATCCCAGTATAACCCACTCCTCCCAGTTGCTATCCCATCTATCCCAGCTATCCCAGTATACCATACGTATAACCAGTGCGCTACCAGTCCTCCCAGTTATCCGTCACTC
The DNA here is from genome assembly GCF_901933205.1 of Camarhynchus parvulus. Classification (NCBI taxonomy): domain Eukaryota; kingdom Metazoa; phylum Chordata; class Aves; order Passeriformes; family Thraupidae; genus Camarhynchus; species Camarhynchus parvulus. The sequence goes on from NW_022148446.1 coordinate 100,566, forward strand.
ACAGGATCGGGGCACTCCCAGTCTATCCCAGTCTATCCCAGTATAACCAGTCTATCCCAGTATAACCCAGTGTAACCCAGTCTATCCCAGTATACCCAGTATAACCCAGTCTATCCCAGTATACCCAGTATAACCAGTAGGTGTCACTAACGGGTTGGGGCATTTCCAGTCTATCCCAGTCCCTCCCAGTATAACCCAGTATAATCAGTCTATCCCAGTATAACCCAGTCTATCCCAGTATAACCCAGTCTATCCCAGTATAACCCAGTCCCCAGTCCATCCCAGTCCCTTCCAGTCTATCCCAGTATAACCCAGTACAAAGCGTCACTCACGGGTTGGGGCATTTCCAGTCCATCCCAGTCCATCCCAGTATAACCCAGTATAACCCAGTATCCCAGTCCATCCCAGTCCATCCCAGTATACCCAGTATACCCCAGTCCATCCCAGTCCCTCCCAGTATACCCAGTATACCCAGTATAACCGTCACTCACGGGTTGGGGCATTTCCAGTCCCTCCCAGGCCCTCCCACTCTACCCCAGTATACCCAGAGGTGACCCGGGGCTAAGGGGGCTTTGTCGTACACAGCTCACATGCAGTATAACCAGTATACCCAGGCCAGTTGGGTATAAATGCAGGTGCATACCCATGGTGAATGGGGAAAATGGTTAAACTGGGAATTCCAGCCCATGGGGCTGCGGTTAAAATGGTTAAATGGAATGGCGACACTGCGGCCCATGGGGCCTGGAACGGGCAAAACGGCCTTTTGGTTAAAAATGGTACTGGGAATACCCCGCGCCCATGGGGCCTGGAATGGGGCAAAACGCGATTTTGGTTAAAATGGGAAATATGGGAATGGCCGACCCGCCACGGCCCATGGGGCCTGGAACGGGGCAAAAAACGGCGATTTTGGTTAAATTGGGAAATATGGGAATGGCCGATCCCGCCACGGCCCATGGGGCCTGGAACGGGGCAAAAAACGGCGATTTTGGTTAAATTGGGAAATATGGGAATGGCCGATCCCGCCACGGCCCATGGGGCCTGGAACGGGGCAAAAAACGGCAATTTTGGTTAAAAATGGGGAATATGGGAATGGCCGAACCCGCCGCGGCCCATGGGGCCTGGAACGGGGCAAAAAACGGCGATTTTGGTTAAATTGGGAAATATGGGAATGGCCGAACCCGCCGCGGCCCATGGGGCCTGCAACGGGGCAAAAAACGGCGATTTTGGTTAAAATGGGGAATATGGGAATGGCCGAACCCGCCGCGGCCCATGGGGCCTGGAACGGGGCAAAAAACGGCGATTTTGGTTAAATTGGGAAATATGGGAATGGCCGAACCCGCCGCGGCCCATGGGGCCTGGAACGGGGCAAAAAACGGCGATTTTGGTTAAAAATGGTTAAACTGGGAATGGCCGATCCCGCTGCGGCCCATGGGGCCTGAACGGGGCAAAAAACCGCGATTTTGGTTAAAATGGGAAATATGGGAATGGCCTAACCCGCCGCGGCCCATGGGGCCTGGAACGGGGCAAAAAACGGCGATTTTGGTTAAATTGGGAAATATGGGAATGGCCGAACCCCCCGCCGGCCCATGGGGCCTGGAACGGGGCAAAAAACGGCGATTTTGGTTAAAAATGGGAAATATGGGAATGGCCGAACCCGCGCGGCCCATGGGGCCTGGAACGGGGCAAAAAACGGCGATTTTGGTTAAAAATGGTTAAACTGGGAATGGCCGAACCTTTGAGGTTTTTGAGGTACAAAACGGGGATTTTGGGATCACAAGATGAATTTTGGGATGGAAAAGGTGAATTTTGGGGTGAAAAGGGGGGGAATTTTGGGGTGCAAAAGGTGAATTTTGGGATGGAAAAGGTGAAATTTGGGGTTCCAAAGTGAATTTTGGGGTGAAAAGAGGAATTTTGGGCTAGAAAAGGTAGATTTTGGGATAGCAAGGTGAATTTTGGGGTGAAAATGGGGGATTTTGGGATAGAAAAGTGGATTTTGGGGCGCAAAGGGGGAATTTTGGGATGGAAAAGTGAATTTTGGGGTGAAAAGGGGGAATTTTGGGATGGAAAGGTAAATTCCGGGGTACAAACGGTGGATTTTGGGGTGCAAAGGAGAATTTTGGGCTAGAAAAGGTGAATTTTGGGATAGCAAGGTGAATTTTGAAGTGAAAAGGGGATTTTGGGCTAGAAAAGGTGGATTTTGGGATGGAAAAGTGGATTTTGGGGTGCAAAGGTGGATTTTGGGATGGAAAAGTGGATTTTGGGATAGCAAGGTGAATTTTGGGCTAGAAAAGGTGAATTTTGGGATAGCAAGGTGAATTTTGAAGTGAAAAGGGGATTTTGGGCTAGAAAAGGTGGATTTTGGGATGGAAAAGTGGATTTTGGGGTGCAAAGGTGGATTTTGGGATGGAAAAAGTGGATTTTGGTGTGAAAAAGTTGAATTTTGGGCCTCACCTCCCGGCCCCGGCCGCGGCCGACGCCGCCGCGGGTGAAGTCGGCGCGGCGAGTGGCGAACGAAACCTTGATGGGATTCCCCGAGAACTCCTTGCCTGGGAATGGGGGAAAAAAACGGAATTATTGGGGGGAAAAACGGGAATTATTGAGGGAAAATTGGGAATTCATATTGAGGAAAATTGGGAATTAATTGGGGAAAAATGGGAATTATTGAGGGAAATTTGGGAATTAATATTGAAGAAAATTAATTGGGGAAAAAACAGGAATTTATTGGGGAAAAATGGGAATTAATGAGGGAAAATTTGGGAATTAATATTGAGGAAAATTGGGAATTAATGGGGAAAAACCAGGAATTTATTGGGGGAAAAATGGGAATTAATGAGGGAAAATTTGGGAATTAATATTGAGGAAAATTGGGAATTAATTGGGGAAAAAACAGGAATTTATTGGAGGGAAAAATGGGAATTAATGAGGGAAAAATTGGGAAATAATTGGGGAGAAATGGGAATTTATTGGGGGAAAAATGCAAATTATTAGGGAAAAATGGGAATTAATAGGGGGAAAACGGAGAATGAACTGGAGAAAAAATGGGAATTAACTGCGGGGCGAAATAGGAATTAATGAGGGAAAATTAGGAATTAATATTGGGGGGGAAATTGGGAATTGGGGAGAAAACAGGAATTTATTGGGGAAAAACGGGAATTATTGGGCGGAAAATGGGAATTTATTGGGGGTAAAAAACAGGAATTTATGGGGGGAAATGGGAATTAATATTGGGGAAAATTGGGAATTAATTGGGGAAAAACCAGGAATTTATTGGGGGGAAAAATGGGAATAAATGAGGGAAAATTGGGAATTTACACTGGGGGAAAACCGGAATTATTAGGGGGAAAAACAGGAATTCATATTGGGGGAAAAAAAATGAGGATTATTGGGGAAAAGAAGTGGGATTTAATTAGGAAAAAGCCAGGAATTTATTGAGGAAAAATGGGAATTTATGGGGAAAAAATATGAATTATTGGAGGGAAAAATGGGAATTAATAGGGGGATAATGGAGAATGAACTGGGGAAAAAAAATAGGAATTACTGGGGGGAAAATGGGAATAATTTGGGTGAAAAAAGTACAAATTAATTGGGGAAAATAGGAATTAACTGCGGGGGGAAATGGGGAATTTATTGGGGGGAAAATGGGAATTAATGAGGGAAAATTGGGAATTAATATTGGGGGGAAATTGGGAACTGGGGAGAAAACGGGAATTTATTGGGGGTAAAAACCAGGAATTTATTGGGGGGAAATGGGAATTAATATTGGGGAAAACTGGGAATTAATTTGGGAAAAACCAGGAATTTATTGGGGGGAAAATTGGGAATCAATGAGGGAAAAGTTGGGAAATAATTGGGAAAAAAAATGGGAATTTATTGGGGGAAAAATGCAAATTATTAGGGAAAAATGGGAATTAATGAGGGGAAAAAATGAGAATTTACTGGGGAAAATGACAATTGGGGAACGAAACACCAGGAATTTGGGAATTTTGGGATCAGGAGTTTCGGGAATTTGGGAATTTCAGGATCAGGATTTTTGGGAATTTTGGGATCGCGAATTTCAGGATGGGAATTTCAGGATCAGGAATATTGGGAATTTTAGGAATTTGGGAATTTTGCGATCAAGAACTTGGGAATTCTGGGATCAGGAATTTTGGGATCAGGATTTTTGGGAATTTCGGAATTCTGACCGTTGAACCAGTCGATGGCAGCCTGGGCCGAAGGGCAGGTCATCCAAGGACACGGGGAAATTTGAGGTGGGAAATTTCGGGATTTTTGGGAATTCTGGGAATTTCAGGATCAGGATTTTTGGGAATTTCGAGATCAGGAAATTTAGGAAATTTCAGGAATTCTGACCGTCAAACCAGTCGATGGCGGCCTTGGCCGAGGGCGGGTCGTCCAAGGACACGGGAAATTTTGGATGGGAAATTTCGGGAATTTCAGGAACTTTGGGATCAGGATTTTGGGGAATTTCGGGAATTTGGGAATTTTGGGGATTTCAGGATCAGGAATTTCAGGAAATTTCAGGAAATTCAGGAATTTGGGAGTTCTGACCGTCGAACCAGTCGATGTCAGCCTTGGCCGAGGGCGGGTCGTCGAAGGACACGGGGAAATTTGAGGTGGGAAATTTCAGGATTTTGGCATTTTGGGAATTTCGGGAATTTGGGGTTTTGGGGAATTTCGGATGTTTGGGAATTTGGGAGTTCTGACCGTCGAACCAGTCGATGGCGGCCTTGGCCGAGGGCGGGTCGTCGAAGGACACGGTGGCCTCGCCCTTGAGCTTGCCGGTCTCACGGTCGGTGTAGAGATTGATCATGGGCAGGCCCGTCTTCTTGTTGGTCTGGGGACAGAGTGACCAATGAGTGACCCTGAGTGACCACTGACCACTGAGTGACCGCTGACCACTGAGTGACCACTGAGCTACCACCCATTGATCATGGGCTGGCCCGTCTTCTTGTTGGTCTGGGGACAGAGTGACCAATGAGTGACCGCTGAGTGACCACTGACCACTGAGTGACCCTGCGTGACCCCTGAGCTACCACCCATTGATCATGGGCTGGCCCGTCTTCTTGTTGGTCTGGGGACAGAGAGTGACCACTGAGTGACCACTGAGTGACCACTGACCACTGAGCGACCACTGAGTGACCAATGAGTGACCCTGAGTGACCGCTGAGTGACCACTGAGTGACCACTGACCACTGAGTGACCAATGAGTGACCGCTGACCACTGAGTGACCACTGAGCTACCACCCATTGATCATGGGCTGGCCCGTCTTCTTGTTGGTCTGGGGACACAGAGTGACCACTGAGTGACCGCTGACCACTGAGTGACCAATGAGTGACCGCTGACCACTGAGTGACCACTGAGCTACCACCCATTGATCATGGGCTGGCCCGTCTTCTTGTTGGTCTGGGGACAGAGAGTGACCACTGAGTGACCACTGAGTGACCACTGAGTGACCGCTGACCACTGAGTCACCACTGAGTGACCCTGCGTGACCCCTGAGCTACCACCCATTGATCATGGGCTGGCCCGTCTTCTTGTTGGTCTGAGGACAGAGTGACCAATGAGTGACCATGAGTGACCGCTGAGTGACCAATGAGTGACCAATGAGTGACCCTGAGTGACCACTGAGCTACCACCCATTGATCATGGGCTGGCCCGTCTTCTTGTTGGTCTGGGGACAGAGTGACCAATGAGTGACCGCTGAGTGACCACTGAGTGACCACTGAGTGACCAATGAGTGACCAATGAGTGACCGCTGAGTGACCACTGACCACTGAGTGACCACTGAGTGACCACTGAGCGACCACCCATTGATCATGGGCTGGCCCGTCTTCTTGTTGGTCTGGGGACAGAGTGACCAATGAGTGACCCTGAGTGACCACTGAGTGACCACTGAGTGACCAATGAGTGACCGCTGACCACTGAGTGACCACTGACCACTGAGTGACCAATGAGTGACCACTGAGTGACCACTGACCACTGAGTGACCACTGAGCTACCACCCACTGATCATGGGCTGGCCCGTCTTCTTGTTGGTCTGGGGACAGAGAGTGACCAATGAGTGACCGCTGAGTGACCACTGAGTCACCACTGAGTGACCACTGAGTGACCCTGAGTGACCGCTGAGTGACCAATGAGTGACCCTGAGTGACCAATGAGTGACCCTGAGTGACCCCTGAGCTACCACCCATTGATCATGGGCTGGCCCGTCTTCTTGTTAGTCTGGGGACAGAGAGTGACCAATGAGTGACCACTGAGTGACCACTGAGTGACCCTGAGTGACCAATGAGTGACCACTGAGTGACCACTGAGTGACCAATGACCACTGAGTGACCACTGACCACTGAGTGACCACTGAGTGACCCTGCGTGACCCCTGAGCTATCACCCATTGATCATGGGCTGGCCCGTCTTCTTGTTGGTCTGGGGACACAGAGTGACCACTGAGTGACCGCTGAGTGACCACTGAGTGACCACTGACCACTGAGTGACCAATGAGTGACCCTGAGTGACCAGTGGGTGACCACTGAGTGACCGCTGAGTGACCCCTGAGCTATCACCCACTGATCATGGGCTGGCCCGTCTTCTTGTTGGTCTGGGGACAGAGTGACTCTGAGTGACCCTGAGTGACCACTGAGTGACCACTGAGTGACCAATGAGTGACCCTGAGTGACCACTGAGTGACCACTGAGCTACCACCCAGTGATCATGGGCTGGCCCGTCTTCTTGTTGGTCTGGGGACAGAGTGACCAATGAGTGACCGCTGAGTGACCACTGAGTGACCGCTGAGTGACCACTGACCACTGAGTGACCGCTGACCACTGAGTGACCACTGAGTGACCCTGAGTGACCAGTGGGTGACCACTGAGTGACCAATGAGTGACCCTGAGTGACCGCTGAGTGACCACTGAGTGACCCTGAGTGACCGCTGACCACTGAGTGACCAATGAGTGACCACTGAGTGACCACTGAGTGACCCCTGAGCTACTACCCATTGATCATGGGCTGGCCCGTCTTCTTGTTGGTCTGGGGACACAGAGTGACCAATGAGTGACCCTGAGTGACCACTGAGTGACCCTGAGTGACCACTGAGTGACCCCTGAGCTATCACCCGGTGATCATGGGCTGGCCCGTCTTCTTGTTGGTCTGGGGACAGAGTGACCAGTGAGTGACCAGTACCTGACCCCCCCTCACCTGTCTCAGATGTCCCCCACCTGTCCCAGGTGTCCCCAGGTGTATTTGGGTGTCCCAGGTGTCCCCCCAGGTGTATTTGGGCCCCCCCAGGTGTGCCCCAGGTGTACTTTAGGTCCCCCCAGATGCATTTCGGGTCCCCCCAGGTGTATCTCGGGTGCCCCCAGGTGTCCCTCCACCTGTCCCAGGTGTATCTGGGGTGTCCCAGGTGTCCCAAGGTCCCCCCCAGGTGTATTTGGGGTGTCCCCAGGTGTCCCCCAGGTGTGTCCCAGGTGTCCCCCAGGTGTATTTCAGGTATCCCAGGTGTCCCCCCCAGGTGTATTTGGGCCCCCCCAGGTGTCCCCCCAGGTGTGTCCCAGGTGTACTGAGGTGTCCCCAGATGTATTCAGGGTGTCCCCAGGTGTATTTTGGCTGTCCCAGGTGTGTCCCAGGTGTCCCCAGGTGTATTTCAATTCCCCCAGGTGTCCCAGGTGTCCCCCCCAGGTGTATTTGGGGTGTCCCCAGGTGTGTCCCAGGTGTGTCCCAGGTGTCCCAAGGTGTGTCCCCAGGTGTATTTCAGGTGTCCCCAGGTGTATTTGAGGTGTCCCCCAGGTGTCCCCAGGTGTATTTCAGGTATCCCAGGTGTCCCCCCCAGGTGTATTTGGGGTGTCCCCAGGTGTGTCCCAGGTGTGTCCCAGGTGTCCCAAGGTGTGTCCCCAGGTGTATTTCAGGTGTCCCCAGGTGTATTTGAGGTGTCCCCAGGTGTCCCCAGGTGTATTTCAGGTATCCCAGGTGTCCCCCCCAGGTGTATTTGGGGTGTCCCCAGGTGTGTCCCAGGTGTATTTTGGCTGTCCCAGGTGTATCCCAGGTGTCCCCCCAGGTGTCCCCAGGTGTATTTTGGGTATCCCAGGTGTCCCCAGGTGCATTTCGGGTGTCCCCCCACCTGTCCCAGGTGTACTTTAGGTCCCCCCAGGCGCATTTCAGGTGTCCCCAGATGTATTTGGGCCCCCCCAGGTGTCCCCAGGTGCATTTCAGGTATCCCAGGTGTCCCCCCAGGTGTATTTGGGGTGTCCCCAGGTGTCCCCAGGTGTATTTTGGCTGTCCCAGGTGTATTTCAGTTCCCCCCAGGTGTGTCCCCAGGTGTGTCCCCACCTTGATGATGCCGATCTGTTTGAAGTAATCCGCCACCGACTCGATGGTGACGTTCTCGCCCAGCCCCTGCACGAAGATCGTGTTGTTGTCCGAGTTGTCCTGCTCGCCTGTAATTAATGAATCCATTAATTAGCGCTAATTAGCATTATCCACCATTACACACCGACAACAAATGCTAATTAACCCCTGAAACCCCACACAACATGGAAACGGCTCACCCACCCCACCCCACCACTCCCATACCCACTAATTCATTATTAATTACATAATTAATGGAAAAAACTAATTAGCCTTCATTAACCCCACCCCAGGGCTCAGCAATGGCCCCAAAGTTCCTCCCCCGTGTGTTGCTGTCCGAGTTACTCCCCTGCCATTAATTAATTAATAGCATTAATTAGCATTACATTAACCATCCACACGACAACAAACGCTAATTAACCCTTAACCCCACACCACATGACAAGCGCCTAAACCCCACCCCCCCCACCCTTTTTTTTTATTATTTATTTTTTTTTTTTTTTAAACCCACATTAGCATTAATTAATAGGAGAAAAATGCTAATTAGCCCTCGTTAACCCCAGCCCAGGGCTCAGCAATTGGCCCCAAAGTTCCTCCCCCGTGTGTTGCTCTCTGAGTTGTCCTGCTCACCTACAATTAATTAATTAATTAGTGTTAATTAGCATTCATTACTGACAATAAATGCTAATTAACCCCAGGGCTCAAAAACAGGCCCCTTGTACTAACCCTATTAATTACCACTAATTAATCCCTTAAATTAACTCCAGCCCAATCCCGTATTTCCCCTTCATTACCACTAATTAACTCCAAAATAAACCCCATTAATTACCCCGTTAATTAATGCCAACATCGTTAACTACATCCCACTTCATTCCTGCTAATTAACCCTAATTATCCCATTAATCAATCCCAACCTGATCTTTTACTCAACCTATTAATTACCACTAATTAATCCCCTTACTTTAATTAACACCAGCACAATCTCTAATTCTTTATTACCATTAATTAACCCCATTAATTAACCTCACCACCACCTATTAGATTCCAATTTATTCCCACTAATGACCCTAATTATTCCCAATATAAATTTTTAAAAATTCCATTAATCACCACTAATTAATCCCTTTAATTAGTCCCAACTAAATATCATATTCTTTGTTTTATTACCACTAATGAACCTCCATTAATTACCCTTTATTCTAATTAATTAACCCCCAATAAATCCCATTAATTACCACATTAATTAATGTCAGCACTAGCAATTATTACCCGTTAATTACCCCTAATAAATTAATTACCTGGGTCATGCCTGGGCCCCTGGTCCCGGGGTCCTTTGGGGCCACACATGAAAAAGAAAAACAAATTATGCAAATTAGAGGGGCGGGACCTGGGCGTGGTCAACCCAAACCCCGCCCCCTTTTCCTTGGCCCCGCCCCTTCCTGCCCCTCCCAGGCCCCATTTTGGGGGCAAAACCCCCAAATTTGGCACCAAAATTCTCCTTTTTTTTCACCTGAAATTCAAATTCTGGAACCTTCTCCCCAAAAAGGCTCCGAGTTTTCCTTTTTCTTCATTTTTTTCTGAATTTTTTCTTAATTTTTTCCCATTTTTCAAGAAATTTTTTTGTCATTTTTTTCTGTTTTCCCCTCATTTCTTCACCACTTTTTCCTCTTATTTTTCCTCCATTTTCTCCTCATTTTTCTCCATTTTCCCCTCATTTTTTCTCCATTTTCCCTTTAATTTTTTTTCTCAGTTTCTCCTCTTTTTTCTCCATTTTTCCCCTTTTTTTCCCCCCTTTGTTTTTAATTTTTTCCCTTATTTTTCACTCAATTTTCCCTTCATTTTTCCACCTTCTTTTCTCCATTTCTCCCACATTTTTTCGATATTTTTCTTCCATTTCCCTCTTAATTTTTCTCATTTTCTCCTGATTTTTTTCCACCATTCCCCTAAATTTCTCCCTTATTTTTCTTTTAAATTTTTCCTTTATTTTTTTCCTTTTCCCCCTCATTTTTCACTCAATTTCCCCCTCATTTTTCCCTTCATTTTCCACTCTTTTCCCCTCATTTTTGCCACTTTTTCACCACCAAAAATTCACTTTTTTCCCTTCCGTTTTGGGTCCACTGCAGCTCCGACCTCACCCCCATTTTGGGGCAATTTCCACCTTTTTTATTTTATTATTATTTTTTCCACCTTTTTTTTTCCACCAAAAAACCAAAAAAACCTCAAGGTCACCGGCGCTTCCACCAAAAACCTGAAATTTGGGGTTTTTCCCCCGAAACCACCAAACCACCATTTGTTTTTCACACATGCAGCCTTCTGACCAAAAATCACCTTTTTTACCCCCAAACCCACCCTTGATAAAAAACCAACCAAAAATCACCATTTGGACCTCATTTTTCCACCATTTTCACCCAAAATTCACCTTCTCCTCTCCATTCCCAGCACCTCCATTCCATTGCCGGGGGGATTTTCCCCCGCGCAGGAAAAATGGGGGAAAAATCCACCACTTGTGCATTTTGGCCTTTTTTCGCGTTTGGGGTCGAAACCTCGAATTTTGGGACTTACCACCGAATTTATTGAAGCCACCACGCTCACCACCGCTGAGGAGATAAATTAGAAGATAATCAGGAATTTTGGAAGCCCTGCCTCAAACCGGGAGTGCGGAAAACTCAACAGCAGTCGGGAGAAAAATCACCTTTTTTGGGCTTTTTTTGGGCAAATTTTGGGCTTTTGTTCGTGTAATTTTGGGGCTTTTTTTCAGCTTTTTTCATGCAAATTTTGGGCTTTTTTCAGATTTTTTTGGGCTTTTTTCAGGCAAATTTTGGGCTTTTTTCAGCTTTTTTTGGGCTTTTTCACGCTTTCGCGCTCTTTGCCGGGCTTTTTTTCAGCTTTTTTCATGCAAATTTGGGGCTTTTTTTCAGCTTTTTTTGGGCTTTTTTCGGGCAAATTTTGGGCTTTTTTCAGCTTTTTTTGGGCTTTTTTCAGCTTTTTTTCACGCAATTTTTGGGCTTTTTTCAGTTTTTCATGCCATTTTGGTTTTTTCATTTTTTGGGCTTTTTTCAGGCAAATTTTGGGCTTTTTTCAGCTTTTTTTTTGGGTTTTTTTCAGCTTTTTTGGGCAATTTTTGGGCTTTTTTTCAGCTTTTTTTCACGTAATTTTTGGGCTTTTTTTCAGATTTTTTTGGGCATTTTGGGCTTTTTTCAGCTTTTTTCCTGGGCCTTTTTTTCAGCTTTTTTTCACGTAATTTTTGGGCTTTTTTTCAGCTTTTTTCATGCCATTTTTGGGCTTTTTTTCAGATTTTTTTGGGCTTTTTTCCGGCAAATTTTGGACTTTTTTCAGCTTTTTTTGGGCTTTTTTCAGCTTTTTTTTGGGGCCTTTTTTCAGCTTTTTTTGGGCAAATTTTGGGCTTTTTTCAGCTTTTTTTGGGCCTTTTTTCACTTTTTTTCACGCAATTTTTGGGCTTTTTTTCAGATTTTTTGGGCTTTTTTGGGCAAATTTTGGTCTTTTTGTAATTCAATTTTGGGCTTTTTTCAGTTTTTTTTTGGAAACTTTGGGCAAATTTTGGCCTTTTTTAAATGCAATTTTTGGGCTTTTTTCAGAATTTTTTGGGCAAAATTTGGGCTTTTTTCATGCAACTTTTGGGCTTTTTTCAGACTCTTTTTGGGCTTCTTTCAGATTTTTTTTGGGCAAATTTTGGGCTTTTTTCATGCAATTTTTAGGCTTTTTTCAGATTTTTTTTGGCAAAATTTGGTCTTTCTATAATGCAATTGTTGGGCTTTTTCCAGCTTTTTTTGGGATTTTTTCAGCTTTTCTTGGGCAATTTTTGGGCTTTTTTTCATGCAATTTTTGGGGTTTCTTCAGATTATTTTTGGCAAATTCTGGTCTTTTTTAATGCAATTTCAGGGTTTTTTCAGCTTTTTTGGGCAAATTTTGGGCTTTTTTTGGTCAATTTTTTGGTAATTTTTGGGATTTTCTTTTGCTTTCTTGGACAACTTTTGGGCCATTCTGGAACTTTTTTTAGGGCAATTTTTCAGCAATTCTGGCCCCTATTTTCTGGATTGTTTTTCCTTTTTTGGTCATTTTTGGTGGTTTTTTTTAGCCAATCTGTTTTGCAATCTTTGGGCTTTTTGGGGCACTTCTTAGGCTATTTTTGGGTGTTTTTTTTTTTTGGGCTTTTTGGGGAATTTTTTTTTCTTTTTTTGGGCAATTTATGGGCTTTTTTTGGAGGGAATTTTGGGCTATTTTTTAAAAATTCTTGGGCAAATTTTGAGGTTTTTTTAGGGCAAATTTGGAGCTTTTTTGGGGCAATTTTTGGGCTTTTTTTTGGCATTTATTGAGCATTTTGGGGCTTTTTTTGGCCTTTTTACAGTCAACTTTTGGTCATTTTTTGGTTATTTTTTGGCCTTTTTTCAGGCAACTTTTGGGCCTTTTTTGCGTCAATTCTTGATTATTTTTCGGGCAATTTTTGAGCTTTGCTTTTACTTTTTGGCCTTTTTTTCAAACAACTTTCAGGCCTTTTTTAGGACAATTTTCAGGCTTTTTTCTTCCCTGTTTTTGGCAATTTTGGGGCTTTTTTTTTTGCTTTTTTTGCCTTTTTTTTGGGAGTTTTTTCCTCGCCGCCGACGTTTTTTCCTCCTGGCCGCAGCAGGGTTGGGATTGAGCCCAAAATTGGGGGAAAAACAAAAAAAATTCCCAAAAAATCGGATTTTTTCCCATTTCCCCCCTCCTGGATCTCCCCCTCCTGAGCCTTTGGCAACAATCGAAATTTGCATTTTTTCCTCTTTTTTTTTTTGCCCTTTTCTGCCTTTTTTGAACCCAAAACAGCGGCGGATTTTGAGTTTTCGCTGCTTTTTTTTCACACCTGCAGCACACAAAAGGCAGAGTTGGTAAAACACGTTTGGAACAACAAAATCCCCCCAATCCCCCCCAAATACTCACCTGGCCAGCCCCAAAAAGTTCCTTTTTCCACCCAAAAACCGGCCGCAGAACCACCACAAAATTCACTTTTTTTGGCCTTTTTTTGTTGCACCATTGAAACCAATTTTTCACCCTTTTTTTTGCGTTTTTATCACCTTTTTTTGGCATTTTTTCACCAATTTTTCCCTTTTTTTTTGCATTTTTTCCCCTTTTTTTCCAATTTTTTCACCAATTTTTCACCTTTTTTTGTTGTGTTTTTTCACATTTTTTTGGCATTTTTTCACCAAATTTTCTCTTCCATTTTGCATTTTTTCACCCTTTTTTTTGCATTTTTTCACCCTTTTTCCAATTTTTTCACCAATTTTTCACCTTTTTTTTTTTTTTTGTTTTTTACTTTTTTTCCAATTTTTTTCCCAATTTTTCACCTTTTTTTGTTGCGTTTTTTCACCTTTTTTGGCATTTTTTCACCAATTTTTCCCTTTTTTTTTTGCATTTTTTCCCCTTTTTTTCCAATTTTTTAACCAATTTTTCACCTTTTTTTGGCATTTTTTGACCTATTTTTCCCTTTTTTTTTTTGCATTTTTTCCACTCTTTTTCCAATTTTTTCCCCAATTTTTCACCTTTTTTTGTTGCATTTTTTCACCTTTTTTTGGCATTTTTTCACCAATTTTTCCCTTTTTTTTTTGCATTTTTCCCCTTTTTTCCAATTTTTTCACCAATTTTTCACCTTTTTTTTTGTTGTGTTTTTTCACATTTTTTTGGCATTTTCATTTTCTCTCCTTTTGCATTTTTCACCATTTTTCTCTTTTTTATTTTGCATTTTTCACCTTTTTTTTTTTTTTGCATTTTTTTCACTCTTTTTCCAATTTTTCACCAATTCTTCACCACCTTTTTTTTGGTTTTCCCCTTGTGGGTTTTGCCTTTTTTTGCATTTTTTTTCCCTTTTTTTCCAATTTTTTCCCCCAATTTTTCACCAATCTCTCTTTTTTTGTGCATTTTTTTCCTTTTTTTTTTCCCCAAATTTTCTCTTCTTTTGCTTTTTTTTTTTTTTTTGCATTTTTTCCCCTTTTTCCCAATTTTTTCCCCAATTTTTCACTTTGTTTTTTGCATTTTTCCCCAATTTTTCACTTTTTTGTTGCGTTTTTCACCTTTTTTGGCATTTTTTCACCAATTTTCCCTCTTTTTTTGCGTTTTTTCACCTTTTTCCATTTTTTACCAGTTTTTTCACCTTTTTTTTCCAGTTTTTTCACCAATTTTTCACTTTTTGCATTTTTTTCACCTTTTTATTCCAATTTTTCCCCAATTTTCACTTTTTTTTTTTTTTTTTTTGCTGCGTTTTTCACCTTTTTTCCAATTTTTTTCAATACATTTTTTTGCATTTTTTTTTTTGCATTTTTTTCACCTTTTTATTCCAATTTTCCCCAATTTTTCACTTTTTGTTGCGTTTTTTCACCTTTTTTTCCAATTTTTTCACCAATTTTTCACCTTTTTTTTGCATTTTTTTCACCTTTTTTATTCCAATTTTCCCCAATTTTTCACCTTTTTGTTGCGTTTTTTCACCTTTTTTTCCAATTTTTTCCCCAATTTTTCACCTTTTTTTTTGCATTTTTTTCACCTTTTTTTCCCAATTTTTTCACCTTATTTTTCCCTCCTCCTTTTGCTCTTTTTTCCATTTTTTAATTCTCTTTTCCCCTCATTTTTCACCTTTTTTTTTCCCATTATTAACCCATTTTTACCCTTTTTCTTCCTCTTTTTTCTTTCCATTTCTTGCACTTTTCTCTTGCTATTTTTACATTCATTTTTTTCACCATTTCCCCCTTTTTTTGGCATTTTTAACCCATTTTTCCCTCTTTTTTTTGCATTTTTCAAACCATTATTTTCCCCTTTTCGCTGCTTTTTTCCCCATTTTTTATTTCCTTCACTTTTTTCCTTTTTCTCTCCCATTTCTTAAACCATTTTCACCTTTTTATTCTATTTTTTCCTTTACCATTTTTCTGTTTCTTCCTTTTTCTGTTTCCTCTCCTTTTTTATTTCCATTTTTCACCAATTTCCCCTTTTCTCCCCATTTTTTCCCATTTCCCCTTTTTCTTTCCATTTCCCACTTTTACAATTTCTTCCTTTCCTCATTTTTCCAACATTTCCAAACCAATTTTTTCCCCATTTCCCCAAAAGTTTTATTTTTCAATTCTTTTTTCTTTTCCTTTTCTTTCCAATCTTTCTCCTCTTTTCTTCTTTTTCCCTTTTTTTGCCATTTTTTCACCATTTTCTCTCCTTTCTTCTTTGTTTTTTCACCATTTTTTTGCTTTTTTTTGGCTTTTTTTTTGCTATTTTTCACCACTTCAAACCCATTTTTCCCCTTTTTCCATTTTTCCCATTTTCCCTTTTTTCCCACTTTTAACCATTTTCCCAATTTTTTTACCACTCCCTCTCATTTTTTTCCTTTTTTATCATTTTAAACCATTTTTGCCCTTTTTTATTTCCTATTTTCAACCCTTTTTTGTCCTTTTAAACCTTTTTTTTGGTGATTTTTAACCATTTTTTGGTCCTTTTTAACCATTTTTTTTGTCCTTTTCAACCTTTTTTTTGTGATTTTTAACCCTTTTTTGTCCTTTTTTTAACCCTTTTTTGTCATTTTTAACCATTTTTTGTGATTTTCAACCCTTTTTTGTCCTTTTTAACCTTTTTTTGGTGATTTTTAACCTTTTTTTGGTCCTTTTCAACCATTTTTTGTCCTTTTTAACCATTTTTGGTCCTTTTTAACCATTTTTTGGCTTTTTTCCCCTTTTTCACCATTTTCACCATTTCCAAGCACCGGGACACCAAAATTTCCTCTCCAGGGACCCCGAACGTTTCCAATCCAGTGGATTTGCCCTCCAAATCCACTTTTTTCACCTTTTTTCCACCTTTTTTTTCACCTTTTTTTCACCTTTTTTCTCTGCAGTGACCTCAAAACGCACCAGTCGGTTTTTTTCCATTTTTCACCTTTTTTCCCCCAATTTTTTCCCCTAAATTCCACCATTTAGACCTTTGAATATTTCCATTTTTCTCTATTTTTCCCCCTAAATTCCACATTTTAATCACATTTTTCCCTCCAAATTTCACCTTTTTCCTTCAGGATTTTTCCTTCATTTTACCCCCCAAAATCCACTTTTTTTTTCCCGTATTTTTCCCTCTCCTTCCACCTTTTTTTCTCAATATTTCCCCCAAAATTCACTTTTTTTCTTCCTCAGATTTACCACCATTTTTAAGCATTTTTTCCCCTAAAATTCCATTTTTTTCTCAATATTTTTCCCAAATTCCACCTTTTTTCCCTCAATATTTTCCCCCTGCCGGGACCAGAGGCTGCAGGTGACCTTGGCAACATTTTCCTTTTTTTTGTTTCCCAAAATTTCAATTTTTCCATTTTTTATTCCACCAAAAATCCATTTTTTCTTTTTTTTTTACCCAAACCACTTTTTTTATAATTTTTTTCACTTTTTTCTCACCCAAACCCCATTTTTTCCCATTTCTCCACCTTTTCCTACCCAAACCATTTTTCCCCATTTCCCCCCATTTTTCCTTTATTCTCTTGGAATTTTTCCTGTTTTCCTACAAATTCTCCCCCATAATTTCATTTTCCCCTCATTTTTACCAATTTTACTACAATTTTTTCTCATTTTCCACCGTTTCTCCCCATATTCCCTCAATTTTCCCCATTTTCTCCCCAATTTTCCCTCATTTTGCCCCCAATTTTCCTTCATTTTTCTCATTTTTTCCTCATTTTCCCCCCATTTTCTCCCCTTATTTTCCTACAATTTTTCCTTGTTTTTCCCCCATTTTTCCCCATTATTTTCCACCCATTTTCTTCCCATTTTTCCTCCACCTTTCCCCCAATTTTTCTCCCATTTTCCCCCTTTTCTCCCAATTTTTCTTAATTTCCCCACCATTTTCCTACAATTTTCCCCATTTTCTTCCCAATTTTTCCCCATTTTCTTCCTGATTTTCCCCCATTTTTTCCTTATTTTCTCCCCCATTTTTCCTAATTTTTCTCCCCAATTTTTCCCCATTTTCTCCCCAATTTTCCCCACTTTTTACCCCATTCTCCCTCATTTTTTCTTTATTTCCCCACCGTTTTCTCCCCCATTTTTCTACAACTTTTCCTCATTTTCCCCCTTTTCCCATTTTTCCTAATTTTTCTCCCCATTTCTCCAACATTTTCCATTTTCTAATTTTCCTCCATTTGCTCATTTTTTCATTTTTCCCTCATTTTTTCTTTTTCCCCCATTTTTTCCCAAATTTTCCCCATTTTTTCCCTCTATTTTCCCTCATTTTCCTACAACTTTTCCCTCTTTTCTTCCCAAACTTTCCCTCATTTTCCTCCAATTTTTCCTCCACCTTCCCCCCATTTTTCCCGATTTTTTTCTCCCATTTTCTCCCCCATTTTTTCCTTCTTTCTCCCCATTTTCTCTCCAATTTCTTTCCAGATTTTCCCCATTTCTCTTCCATTTTCCCCCTTTTTTTTCCTAATTTTTCCCCCATTTCCTCTCTGTCCTTACCCATTTTGGGCTGTCCATTTTTGGTTCCCCATTTCCCTCCTGTCCCAGTACCCATTTTGGGCTGAATCCCTGCGATTTCGGTCACTCACCCCATGGAGCTGCCCCATTTCCCCCCCATCCCAGTGCCCATTTTGGGCTGAATTTCTGCGATTTCGGTGTCACCCAATTCCCCATTTCCCCCCTGTCTCCCAGTGCCCATTTTGGTGTGAATTCCTGTGATTTTGGCATCACCCATTTCCCCATTTCCTGCCCTGTCCCTGTGCCCATTTTGGGCTCAATCCCTGCAATTTCGGTGTCACCCAATTCCCCATGTCCCCCCCATCCCAGTGCCCATTTTGGGCTCAATCCCTGCAATTTTGGTGTCACTCACCCCATGGCCGCGCCCCGGTTGATGCCCCATTTCCCTCCTGTCCCTGTGCCCATTTTGGGCTCAATCCCTGCGATTCCCGTCACTCACCCAATTCCCCATGTCCCCCCATGCCCATTTTGGGCTCAATCCCTGCAGTTTTGGTGTCAATTCCTGACCCCCCATGCCCATTTTGGGCGGAATCCCTGCGGTTCTGGGTCACTCACCCAATTCCCCATGTCCCCCCATGCCCATTTTGGGCTCAATCCCTGCGATTTCGGTGTCAATTCCTGACCCCCCATGCCCATTTTGGGCTCAATCCCTGCGATTCCCGTCACTCACCCAATTCCCCATTTCCCCCCCATCCCAGAGCCCATTTTAGGCCGAATCCCTGCGGTTTCAGTGTCAATTCCCATTTCTCCCCATGCCCACATTTTGGGCTGAATCCCTGCGGTTCTGGGTCACTCACCCCATGGAGCTGCCCCAGTTCCCCCCATGCCCATTTTGGGCTGAATTCCTGCAGTTTCAGTGTCACCCAATTCCCCATGTCCCCCCCATCCCAGTGCCCATTTTGGGCTCAATCCCTGTGGTTTCGGTGTCAATTCCTGACCCCCCATGCCCATTTTGGGCTGAATCCCTGCGGTTCCAGTCACTCACCCAATTCCCCATGTCCCCCCCATGCCCATTTTGGGCGGAATCCCTGCGGTTCCGGGTCACTCAACCCATGGAGCTGCCCCAGTTCCCCCCATGCCCATTTTGGGCGGAATTCCTGCGTTTTTCGGTCAGTCACCCAATTCCCCATTTCCCCACCCAGTGCCCATTTTGGGCTGAATCCCCTCGTTTCGGTGTCACCCCATGGACCCCCCCCCATGCCCATTTTGGGCTCAATCCCTGCGGTTCCGGTCACTCACCCCATGGCCCCCATTGCCCCATCCCAGAGCCGCTCCACCGCCCATTGGTAGGCCGGCACCCGGCTGCGGGGGGTTGCAGTGCAATCCCATTTCTCCCCATGCCCACATTTGGGCTGAAGCCCGCGGTCCCCCGTCCTGCCCCATGCTGTTGGCCCCATTGGGGACAAACCCAAATTTAGGGAAAATCCAAAAAATGGGAATTTCGGGGTAAATTGAGGGGTTTTTGGACCCAAAATGGCCCCAAATCTGGGGGGATTCTGCCCCAAATCCACTCCCAAACCTCCCATCCTGCCCGAGGCTGTTGGCGCGAATGGGGAGAAAACCCAAAATTAGGGAAAATCCAAAAAAATGGGAAATTTGGCCAAAATTTGAGGGGTTTTGGACCCGCACGCCCCAAATCTGAGGGGATTCTGCCCCAACCGAGGGGATTCTGCCCCAAATCCACCCCAAGCCCCCGTCCTGCCCGTAGCTGTTGGCTGGAATGGGGAGAAAAAGGCAAAATTAGGGAAAATCAAAAAAAAAAAGGGAAATTTGGGGAAAATTTGAGGGGTTTTGGACCCAAAAATGGCCCCAAATCTGAGGGGATTCTGCCCCCAAATCCACCCCAAACCCCCGTCCTGCCCGTAGCTGTTGGCTGGAATGGGGAGAAAAAGCCAAAATTAGGGAAAATCCAAAAAAAATGGGAATTTTGGGGAAAATTTGAGGGGTTTTGGACCCGAACGCGGCCCCAAATCTGAGGGGATTCTGCCCCAAATCCACCCCAAACCCCCGTCCTGCCCGTAGCTGTTGGCCGGAATGGGGAGAAAAACCCAAAATTAGGGAAAATCCAAAAAAAATGGGAAATTTGGGGAAAATTTGAGGGGTTTTGGACCCGAACGCGGCCCCAAATCTGAGGGAATTCTGCCCCAAATCCGAGGGGATTCTGCCCCAAATCCACCCCAAACCCCCCATCCTGCCCGGAGCTGTTGGCTGGAATGGGGAGAAAAAGGCAAAATTAGGGAAAATCCAAAAAAAATGGGAATTTTGGGGAAAATTTGAGGGGTTTTGGACCCGAACGCGGCCCCAAATCTGAGGGAATTCTGCCCCAAATCAGTCCCAAATCCACCCCAAACCCCCGTCCTGCCCAGAGCTGTTGGCTGGAAATGGGGGGAAAAGATGGGAATTAGGGAAAATTGGGAATTAAAAAAAAAAACTGAGAAAATTGGGGAAAATTTGGGGGAAAATTGGGGAAAAATTAAGGAAAAATCAGGGGAAATTTGGAGAAAAATTCAGGGGAAATTTGGGGGAAAATTCAGGAAAAATCAGGGGAAATTAAGGGGAAAACTCAGGGGAAATTTGGGGGAAAATTAAGGAAAAAATCAGGGAAAATTTAGGTGAAAATTGGGAGAAAATTCAGGAAAAATTAAGAGAAATTTGGAGGAAAATTCAGGGGAAATTTGGGGGAAAATTAAGGAAAAAATAAGGGAAAATTTGGGAGGAAATTTGGAGAAAAATTCAGGGGAAATTTGGGGAAAAATTAAGGAAAAATCAGGGGAAAAATGGTGGAAATCAGAGGAAAATTGGAGAAAAAACAGGGAAAATTGGGAAAAAATGGGGGGAAATTTGGAGAAAAAACAGAGAAAAACCCAGGAAGATTTGGGGGAAAATCAGGAAATTTGGGGGAAACTGGGGGGCCTGAGTCCCAAATTTGATGGATTCTGCCCCAACCCACAACCCCCCCCCTCCCTGCGAGAGCAACGGGGGAAATTTGGGGAAAATTGAGCAAAATTTGGGCAAAATCGGAAAAAGTTTTGCCCAAAATCTGTGTATTTCACCCCAAAATTCCAATTTTTTTTGGGAATTTCACTTATATTTCTGGATGTAATTTGGGGGGGGTTGTAGGACGACTATTCCCATCCCAAATCCCCCAAAATTGAGCCAATTTCACACAAGAATTCACAATTTTAGTCGTGATTTTTCCCAAAATCGGCCGATTTCACCCCAAAATTCCATTTTTTTTGGGAATTGCACTCACGTCCCCGGATATCTTTTGGGTTGGGTTGTAGGACGACTGTTCCCACCCCAAATCCCTGAATTCCAGCCCAAAATCCCCCAAAAATCTCCCAATTTCAGCCGATTTTAGTCCCGATTTTGCCCAAAATCGGCCGATTTCACCCCAAAATTCCATTTTTTTTGGGAATTTCACTCATATTTCTGGATGTGATTGGGGTGGGGTTGTAGGACGACTGTCACCACCCCAAATCCCCCCAAAATCCCCAAATTTCAACCGATTTCACTCCTGGTTTCACACAAAACTCCCCAGATTTTGCCCAAAATCGACCGATTTCACCCCAAAATTCCAATTTTTTGGGGGAATTTCACTCATATTTCTGGATGTGATTTGGGTGGGGTTGTAGGACGACTGTCACCACCCCAAATCCCTGAATTCCAGCCCAAAATCCCCCCCAAATCCTCCAAAATTGGCCGATTTTAGTGCCAATTTTGCCCAAATCTGGAAGATTTCACCCCAAAATTCCAATTTTTCAGGGGAATTTCACTCAGATCCCAGAATGTGATTTGGGGTGGGGTTGTAGGACGACTGTTCCCACCCCAAATCCCCCAATTTCAGCCGATTTTAGTCCCGATTTCACACAAAAATTCACAATTTCACTCCCGATTTTGCCCAAAACCGGCCAATTTCACCCCAAAATTCCAATTTTTTGGGGGAATTTCACTCTGATCCCAGGATATGATTTGGGTGATGTTGTAGGCCGACTGTTCCCACCCCAAATCCCCCAATTTCAGCCGATTTTAGTCCCGATTTCACACAAAAATTAAACAATTTCACTCACATTTTGCCCCCCAAAATCCCGGTGTTTTTGGGACTGTCACTCACAGGCCCCGGAGCTGTACTGGCCCTGCTGGCTGTAGCTCGGGGGCGCTGTAGGACGACTGTTCCCATCCCAAATCCCCCAAAACTGAGCCGATTTCACACAAAAATTAAACAATTTCACTCCCGATTTTGCCCAAAACCGGCCGATTTCGCCCCAAAATCCCGGTGTTTTTGGGACTGTCACTCACAGGCCCCGGAGCTGTACTGGCCCTGCTGGCTGTAGCTCGGCGGCGCGCTGTAGGACGACTGTTGCCCGTAGCTCTGCTGGCTGTAGCCCCCGCTCTGCTGCTGGCTGTAGCCGCCGCTCGGCGCCTGCCCGTAGCTGGAGCTGCCGGAGCCGCTGCCGTAACTGGGGGGAAAAACGGCCATTTCGGTCAAAAACGGCCATTTCCGTCAAAAACGGCCATTTCGGTCAAAAACGGCCATTTCGGTCAAAAACCGCCATCTCGGTCAAAAACGGCCAGTTCGGTCAAAAACGGCCATTTCGGTCAAAACGGCCATCTCGGCCAAAAACGGCCATTTCGGTCAAAACGGCCATTTCCGTCAAAACGCCAGTTCGGTCAAAACGGCCATTTCCGTCAAAAACGCCATTTCGGCCAAAACGGCCATTTTGGCCAAAACGCCGGTTCCGGTCAAAAACGGCCATTTCGGTCAAAAACGGCCATTTCCGTCAAAAACGGCCAGTTCGGTCAAAAACGGCCATCTCGGTCAAAAACGGCCATCTCGGTCAAAAACGGCTGTTTCCGTCAAAAATGGCCATTTCGGTCAAAAACGGCCATTTCGGTCAAAAACGGCCAGTTCGGTCAAAAACGGCCAGTTCGGTCAAAAACGGCCATTTCAGTCAAAAACGGCCATTTCGGTCAAAAACGGCCATTTCGGTCAAAAACGGCCATTTCGGTCAAAAACGGCCATTTCCGTCAAAAACGGCCATTTCGGTCAAAAACGGCCATTTCCGTCAAAAACGGCCATTTCCGTCAAAAACGGCCAGTTCGGTCAAAAACGGCCATCTCGGTCAAAAACGGCCATCTCGGTCAAAAACGGCTGTTTCCGTCAAAAACGGCCATTTCGGTCAAAAACGGCCATTTCGGTCAAAAACGGCCATTTCGGTCAAAAACGGCCATTTCCGTCAAAAACGGCCATTTCGGTCAAAAACGGCCATTTCGGTCAAAAACGGCCAGTTCGGTCAAAAACGGCCATCTCGGTCAAAAACGGCCAGTTCGGTCAAAAACGGCCATTTCCGTCAAAAACGCCATTTCGGTCAAAACGGCCATTTCGGTCAAAAACGGCCAGTTCGGTCAAAAACGGCCATTTCGGTCAAAAACAGCCATTTCGGTCAAAAACGGCTGTTTCCGTCAAAAATGGCCATTTCGGTCAAAAACGGCCATTTCGGTCAAAAACGGCCAGTTCGGTCAAAAACGGCCATTTCAGTCAAAAATGGCCATTTCGGTCAAAAACGGCCATTTCGGTCAAAAATGGCCATTTGGGGAGGAAAAATGGGAATTGGGGGATGAAACGGGGCGGGGAGAGATGGGGGAACACAACAAACAGCAGGAATTGATCAAAACATAGATTGAGATTGCCTGAAAAACAGCTGGAAGTTCAGCCGAAAAATACGCAGAATTTGACCAAAAACCACCCAAAATTCACCCAGAATTTGACCAAAAACCACCCAAAAAACACCCAGAATTTGACCAAAATGCACCCAAAAAACACCCAAAAACCAGCTGAAAATCACCCAAAAAACACCTGGAATTTACCCAAAACAACCCAAAATTTCCCCCAAAAACCATCTGGAATTCCACCCAAAACCCACCCAGAATTTGACCAAAAACCACCCAAAAAACACCCAGAATTTGACCAAAATCCACTCAGAATACACCCAAAAACCAGCTGGAATTTCACCCAAAACCACCCAGAATTTGACCAAAAACCACCCAGAATTCACCCAGAATTTGACCCAAAAAACCCCTGGAATTTACCCCAAAAAAACCCACAATTTGGCCAAAAACCATCCAAAAACCACCCAGAATTTGGCCAAAAACCACCCAGAATTCACCCAGAATTTGAACAAAAACCACCCAGAATCCACCCAAAAAACATCAAGAATTCACCCAAAAACCACCTGGAATTTACCCAAAAAAAACCCAAATTTGACCAAAAACCATCCAAAAAATACCAATTTACCCAAAAAATCCAAAATTTGACCAAAACAAACCCCTCCAGATTGCCAAAACTAGATCACCCAAAAACACCTGCAATTTACCCAAAAAATAACCAAAATTTGACTAAAAACCACCCAAAAAATCCACCCAGAATTTGACCAAAATCCACCCATAATTTGACCCAAAACCACCCAAAAATCACCCAAAAAACACCTGGAATTTACCCAAAAAATAACAGGAATTTCACCCAAAACCCATCTGGAATTCCACCCAAAACCTCCCAGAATTCACCCAAAGAACACCTGGAACTTATCCAAAAAATAACCAGAATTTCACCCAAAAAGAGCTCAAATTTGCCCGAAAAACACCTGGAATTTGACACAAAAAACATCTGGAATTCACCCAAAAAATAACTAAAATTTCACCCAAAACCACCCAGAATTAACCCAAAAAACAACTGAAATTCGCCCAAAAAATAACCAAAATTTCCTCCAAAACCAGCCAGAATTTCAGCCAAAAACCACCTGAAAACTGACCCCAAAACAGCCGGAATTTCACCCAAAAACCACCCAGAATTCCCCAAAATCCAGGGAATTTGACCCAAAAACTTCTAAAATTCCCCAAATCCAGGAAATTGGAGCCAAAAACTCCTGGAATTCCCCAAAATTCAAGGAATTAGACCCAAAATCCCCAGAATTCATCCCAAAACTCCTGGAATTCCCCAAAATTCAAGGAATTAGACCCAAAACCACCAAAATTCACCCCAAAAACTCCTGGAATTCCCCAAAATTCAAGGAATTAGACCCAAAACCACCCGGAATTCACCCCAAAAAATCCAGAATTCCCCAAAATTTGAAGAATTAGACCCAAAACCACCAAAATTTATCCAAAACTCCTGGAATTCCCCAAAATTCAAGGAATTAGACCCAAAATCCCCAGAATTTCACCCAAAACTCCTGGAATTCCCCAAAATTTGAAAAATTAGACCCAAAACCACCAAAATTCACCCCAAAAACTCCTGGAATTCCCCAAAATTTGAAGAATTAGACCCAAAACCACCAAAATTTATCCAAAACTCCTGGAATTCCCCAGAATTCAAGGAATTAGACCCAAAACGCCCAAAATTCACCCCAAAAATCCAGAATTTCACCCAAAAAAACCCCAGAATTCCACCCAAAAAACGGGATGTAGACCCAAAAGGAGACAAGGATCAACGGAAAACGCAGGGAATTGACCCAAAATCGCCAGGAATTAGATAAAATAATTAATAATTAACAAATAATGAGTTAATTAATCGCCTTGCCCGAGGCCGCTGCAGGGGCTGGGAGTAGCCAGGGTAGGAGGAGGTTTGGGGTCAGTGGTTTGGAGTTTAATTAGTGATAACTAACAATTAATAAATATTAATTAATTAATTAATGAGTTAATTAATCACCTGCCCGAGGCCGCTGCAGGGGCTGCGAGTGCCCGGGGTAGGAGGAGGTTTGGGGTCAATGGTTTGGAGTTTAATTAGTGATAACTAACAATTAATAAATATTAATTAATTAATTAATTAATTAATCGCCTTGCCCGAGGCCACTGCAGGGGCTGTGAATACCCAGGGTAGGAGGAGGTTTGGGGTCAGTGGCAGTGACTGGGGCGGGTTTGGGGTCACCGGTTTGGTGTTTATATTAACAATAATCACTAATAACTATTAATTAGCAATTAATGAGTTCATTAATCACCTGCCCGAGGCCGAGGCCGCGGCGGGGGGCTGTGAGTAGCCAGGGTAGGAGGAGGTTTGGCCGTAGCTGCCCTGCGAGCTCTGCCCGGACCCGAAGCCGCCGGAGCCGTAGGAAGGAGGAGCCGCCGGCGCCGAGTAACCTGCGGGGGAATTAATTAGCCATTAATTAGCGCTAATGAACGTCTGCTTAAAAAACAGGGGGGGGAAGAAGGGAAAAATGGGGGAATAACAGGAAAGAAATGGGGAAATTGGGGGAAAAAAGCAGAAGGGAATTGTAAAATTGGGGGGGAAAGCAGGGAAATGGGAAGCAATTAACAACTAATTAGTGGTAATTAATGTTTGATTTGAAATTGGGAACAAATGGGAAATAATTAACAATTAACGCTAATTACAGTTTAATTAAAAAATGGGGAAAAACAGGAGAAATTGGGGGGGATGGGGAAAAGCCAGGGGGGATTGGGAAATGATTAATAATTAATTAAAGGTAATTAAGGTTTAATTTTAAAATTATATTAAAATTGGGAAAAAATGAATTAAAATTGGAGGAAAAGAAACAGAGGAAACTGGAGGGGAAAAGGGGAAATTGAGGGAAAAACCAGAAGGGAATCGGGAAATTTGGGGGAAAAACCAGAGAAATTGGGAAACAATTAAGAATTAATTAATGGTAATTAATGGTTAATTAAAAAAAGAGGGGAAAAGGGGAAATTCGGGGGAAAATGGGGAAAAAATGGGAAATTGGGAAACAATTAATTAATTAAAGCGATTTAGAAATGAGGAGAAAACAAGGAAAATTGGGGGGAAAACAGGAGAAACTGGGAAACAATTAACAATTGATTAATGTTAATTACAAATTGATTTTAAAATAGAGAGGAAAACAGGAAAATTAGGAAATAATTACCAATTAATTGGGGCTTTCAGGGCAGATTTGAGCTCAGGTTTGGGGCCAAAAATGCCAATTTTGGGTCCAACAGGATCCAAAAATGGGGATTTTGGGGAATTTGGGGATTTTTCTGGAATTTGGGGATTTTTGGGGTAAAAAACCTGGAATTTTTGGGAACTTTTGGGGATGTTTTGGGGATTTTTGGGCTCTGTCACTGCTCTCACTCTGCCCTGGCAGTTTTGGGCCCAAAAGTGTCAATTTTGGGTCCAACAGGATACAAGAATGGGGATTTTTGGGAATTTGGAGGATTTTTCTTCAATTTTTGGGATTTTTAGGCTGGAAAAACGGAGATTTTTGGGAACTTTTGGGGATTTTTGGGAACTTTTGGGGCTTTTTGGGCTCTGTCACTGCTCTCACTCTGCCCAGGCAGTTCTGGGTCAGTTTTGGGACCAAAAGTGCCAATTTTGGGTCCAACGGGATACAAAAATGGGGATTTTTGGGAATTTGCCAGTATTTTCTAATATTTGGGCATTTTTGGGCTAAAAAACGGAGATTTTTGGGAACTTTTGGGGATTTTTGGGCTCACTCAGTGCTCTGGCTCTGCCCAGGCAGTTCTGGGTCAGTTTTGGGTCCAGAATTGTCAATTTTGGGGCCAAAAGTGCCGATTTTGGGTCCAATGGGATCAAAAATGGGGATTTTTGGGAATTTGGAGGATTTTTCTTCAATTTGGGGATTTTTAGGCTGGAAAATGGAGATTTTTGGGAACTTTTGGGGCTTTTTGGGAACTTTTGGGGCTTTTTGGGAACTTTTGGGGATTTTTGGGCTCTGCACGCTGCCTCCCAGCAGTCGGTTGGGCAAGATACAAAATGGGTTTTTGGGATTTGGAGGTTTTTCCATTTGGGTTTTTGGGCTGGAAAAACGGAGATTTTTGGGAACTTTTGGGGATTTTGGGGAACTTTTGGGGATTTTTGGGGGATTTTTGGTCTCTGCCACTGCTCTAGCTCTGCCCAGGCAGTTTTGTGCCCGCTTTAGGTCCAAAAGTGCCGATTTTGGGTCCAACAGGATACAAAAATGGGGATTTTTGGGAATTTGGGGATTTTTGGGATATTTTCTCTCACTCACTGCTCTGGCTCTGCCCAGGTAGTTCTGGGGTCAGCTCTGGGGCTTTCAAGGCAGCTTTGAGCTCAGGTTTGGGGCCAAAAGTGCCAATTTTGGGTCCGATGAGGTACAAGAATGGGGATTTTGGGGATTTTTGGGGATTTTTGGGCTCACTCACTGCTCTGGCTCTGCCCAGGCAGTTCTGGGCAGGTTTGGGTCAGCTTTGAGTCTGTTTTGGGTCGAGAAGTGCCAATTTTGGGTCCAAAAGCGCCGATTTTGGGTCCAACGGGATACAGAGATGGGCATTTTTGGGAATTTTTGTGAATTTTTGGCTCACTCACTGCTCTGGCTCTGCCCAGGCACTTCTGGGCAGGGTTGGGTCAGTTTTGAGTCTGTTTTGGGTCCAGAAGTGCCGATTTTGGGTCCAATGGGATACAAGGACGGGGATTTTGGGGATTTTGGTGAATATTTGGGGTTTTCTCTCTCACTCACCGCTCTGGCTCTGTCCGTAGGAGGATCCATACCCGCCCTGTCCATACCCCGTGTCCCAGCTCTGCCCCTGGGGCTCCTCTGGGCTCAGTTTTGGGTCCGATGGGGTAGAACAACGGGGATTTTAGGGATTTTGGTGACTATTTGGGGTTTTTTCTCTCACTCACCGCTCTGGCTCTGCCCAGGCAGTTCTAAGGTCAGCTCTGGGGCTCTCAAGGCAGATTTGAGCTCAGTTTTGGGTCCAATGGAGCAGATTTTGGGTCCGATGGGGTAGAACAACGGGAATTTTTGGGATTTTGGTGAATATTTGGGGTTTTCTCTCTCACTCACCGCTCTGGCTCTGTCCATAGGATCTGTACCCGTGTCCCAGCTCTGCCCCTGGGGCACCTCTGGGCTCAGTTTTGGGTCCAATGGGATACAAGGACGGGGATTTTGGGGATTTTGGTGACTATTTGGGGTTTTTTCTCTCACTCACCGCTCTGGCTCTGCCCAGGCAGTTCTGGGGTCAGCTCTGGGGCTCTCAAGGCAGATTTGAGCTCAGTTTTGGGTCCAATGGAGCAGATTTTGGGTCCAATGGGGTAGAACAACGGGGATTTTGGGGATTTTGGTGACTATTTGGGGTTTTCTCTCTCACTCACCGCTCTGGCTCTGCCCGTAGGAGGATCCATACCCGCCCTGTCCGTACCCCGTGTCCGAGCTCTGCCCGTAGCCCCCGTAGCTCTGCTGCCCGTAGCTCTGCCCCCCGCCCTGCGAGTAGCTCTGGCTGGGGGGGGCGGGGTAGGCGCCGTAACTGAGGAGGAAAAAAAAAAAAAAAAAAAAAAATCCCAAATTTGGGACAAATTCCCAACGGAAATGGGAGAACTGTAGGGGTGGGGAAGGGTTAAAATGGGAGGGGGGGTGTCGTACCTTTGGGTCGCCGTCTGGCTGTAATCTGGGGAGGAAAGGGTTAAAAGTTGAGGTTAATCAAGGGAAAAACGCTTAAAAAATCAATTTTCTATATTTATTACATCTGGGGAGGAAAGGGTTGAAAGTTGAGGTTAATCAAGGGAAAAACGCCTAAAAAATCAATTTTCTAGAATTAAATCTGGGGAGGAAAGGGTTAAAAGTTGAAGTTAATCAAGGCAAAAACGCTTAAAAAATCAATTTTCTAGAATTAAATCTGGGGAGGAAAGGGTTAAAAGTTGAGGTTACTCAAGCAAAAATTGTTTAAAAGAAATGTATTTTCTACAATTAACTAAATCTGGGGAGGAAGGAGTTAAAATTCAGGTTAATCAAGCAAAAAACACTTAAAAGAAATCAATTTTCTGTATTTATTACATCTGTGGAGGAAGGGGTTAAAAATCGAGATTAATCAAGCCAAATTTGCCTAAAATAAATCTATTTTCTATAGTTAATTAAATCTTGGGAGAAAAGGGTTAAAAGTTGAGGTTAATCAAGGAAAAAACACTTAAAAGAAATCAATTTTCTATAATTAATTCAATCTGGGCAATAAGAGATTAAAAGTTTAGGTTAATCAAGCAGAAATTGCTTAAAATAAATCGATTTTTGTATTTATTCTGTCTGGGCAGGAAGGGGTTAAAAATTCAGGTTAATCGAGCGAGAATTGCTTAAAAGAAATCAATTTTCTATAATTAATTCAATCTGGGGAGGGAATAGGTTAAAAGTTGAGGTTAATCAAGCAGAAATTGCTTACAATAAATCGATTTTCTGTATTTATTACAGCTGGGGAGGAAGGGGTTAAAAACTGAGATTAATCAAGCAAGAATTGCTTAAAATAAATGTATTTTCTATAATTAATTAAATCTCCGGAGAAAAAGGTTAAAAATTGAGGTCAATCAATCAGAAGGTCCTTAAAATAAGTTTTTTATTTTTTTGTTAAATCCGAGGAGGAAATGGTTAAAAAATTGGGGTTAAATCATTAGAAATTGCTTAAAAGAAATGGGTTTCTCCTAATTTGTTAAATCTGGGGAGGAAAGGGTTAAAAAATTGGGGCTAATTACTCCAAAATAAACAAAAAAAATCGATTATTAATTTAAAATACACGTTAATATTTATAACACCGTTATGTTTCAAGCTAAACAACAAAATAATAAAGAATTAATTAATTTCAAAAGCCAGATTTTCCCTGATTTAATTAATATTTCTTAATTGCTACAAAACTATTTAAATCATGGAAGCAACAATAAAAATATCTTGAAATCGATCTGGTTAATTAAAGGTATTGGTTATTAATTAAGCGGCTTTCATTGGGAAAAAAAACCTTGAAAAAATTCGTTTATTAAGCATTAATTAATACCTTTAATTAGATCATTTCCTACAGCACTAAATATCCACAGTGTGGCTTTAAATATAAATATTAATCACTTTTCAATTAATCGATTTGTTGCTATTAACTACAAACAAACCCCTTTCAATTACACACAACTGAAAATCTTAAAATTAATTAAACAATCCCAAATTATAATTAATAAATACCCTTAATTAAATTATTCCCTTCACATTTTTCGTTGTTATTAAGGAGATTTTAATTAAGCAAAAAGCAAACAAATAACTCAGCTTATTAGTTATTAATACCCCTAATGAATACCTGTGCAATGCCAGCAAGTAATTAGTTATTATTATTACTCATTAATACAACGCTTGTAATTAGGAAAATTAGCACAAACTGAACAATAAATCCGTGTATTTAAAGGTGTTTTACACTAATTTCTACAATTAAAGTACTTCCTTAATGATTAATAACACAAATTAACTATCTCAAAGATATTTCACACCCATCTCCTTAATTAAAATCCAATTAACACCCAATGATTTATCAATAAACTGATTCTGTTTTCACTTTTGTTGTCTAATTAAAAGCACTTAATTAACCAAAAATCGCACCCTATTAATATCGAAAAGCTTTCATAAAATCTATTCGTTTTAAATTATTAATTAAACGCTTCCAATTATTAAAAAATTAGCTAAATAACTTCAAATAACATTTCAACGCTTAAAAAGCAGAAAAATATCTTTAAATAAAGAAATCTCTTTATCGGCGGTATTATTATTGACAGGAAGGTCCTAACTACAGAAATAAAATTAAAAGCGCCTTAATATAAATAAATTTTATGAATTCGATTAAATAATTCGGAGTAATTTTTGATTTTAGGCCAAAAATAGCGAAATTTCAGCAGAAACTAAAGAAAAATTTGGGTGTTTCATTCAGCCAAAAGCACCAAATCCCTGCTGGAGGGTGGAATTTCCCGCCCAAAAAGAAAATTCATATTTATCTCCCCAGAATCACGGTAAAATTCGGAATTTTAATGGTAAAAAATGCCAACATAAATTATATTATTTAGATGTGAAAACGGACGTGAAGCCTTAAAGCCCCCTCAGGGTCAGCACAACGAAAAGGGGCTGAAATTCCATTTTTTACAGCAAATAAACCTCTCCAAAAACACTCAGAGCTCGAACTTAAACATTTTCGTCTTATAACTAATAACAGCTAAAATAAATTTAATTATTTAGACAAAAAGGATGCAGGAAAAAGTTTCAATTCCCCTCAGGCACCACCTAACAAAAGGGGATGTGAAAGCACATGGTTCTAACGGCAAAAAGCCTCTAAAACTTCACAATATGAAGGAATTTAATAATTTAGGCGTAAAATTAAAAGGATAAATTGAAATTTAACTATTTAGTTGTTCAAACAGAAGGGAAATTTTCAACTCCCCTCAGGCTTTGCTTAACAAAAGGCGTGCCCCGGGGTGGAATATTTGGAGGGTGTAAAAACCTAGATTCAACATCAAAAACCCCCTCAAAAATGGCATAAATAGCACAATAAAACACAAATTTAATTATGAAACTTTATATTTCATTAAAATACTTTTAATTTTCCCTCAGAAATCCGCGCTGAAGAGTGCGGAACTGAACCCTCCCCCTCACGACACGGCGGCAATTTCCCGCCTCGCAGGGAAGACACCACGGGGGGGATTTTTTACGGTCGAAACCGAAGTTTTAGGATTTGATTTTTGATGTATTTGTTCAATGTCATTTAATTTGATTGAATCTTGACTTGATTTGATTAAATCTGATTTAACGGAAAGAACCCGGATGTGTCACTGCGGCAGCGGCGCCGCGCACGCGCCGCGCGCACAAAATGGCGGCGGTGGCGCAGAGGCAAAACCACAAAATGGCGGGCGGGGGAAAAAGCGGGTCCCAGACCCCCTAAAATGCCCCGAAATTCCCCAGAATCTCAACAAAATCCCGGGAATTTCCCCCAAAATTCAAGTTTTTGTGTTAAAATTGGGGGTTCCGGGGTTAATTTTCCTTCCCGCCGCCGGCGCGGAGCATCCGGGCGCGGCGCTTTGTTCGGCCCCCGCCCCATCCGCGATGGTTTTAGCAGGAAAAATAACCCAAAAGAACGCCCGAAATTCGCCGTTTGGGTTTAAAATAGAAGTGATAAAAGTGTTAAGGAGGGGAAATACTAAAAGGAAAATGAATTAAAAATGAAAAATAGAAAAGTGAGGCGAGGCGGAAACGGGACAGCATCAAATCCCACACAGCGCAAACCGCACACAACCCCAGAGCGGCGCTGACGGTGGAAAACCCACAATGAAACAACGCCTTAACTACGCCAATTAACGACAAAATGACCATTACAAAGAGCATTAATTAAAAACAACACAACCAACGCCGTGTTAAGCGCGGCGGCCGCCGGAACCCCCTCAGGTTCTCCCCCCCCGGGTGCTCCCAGACCGCGCTGGGCGCTGCAGCCCCCGCCCGCCCCTGGGATTCCCGGGGCAAGGAGGGGTCTGGGGGGTCCCTCCCCGGTGCTCGGGGGTCCCCGCCCGGGGTAAGAGGGAGCTGCAGGGTCCCCACGGCGCCGGTACCGTTGGAGGCCATGGCGGTGCCGCGCGCTCCGCGTCCGCTCCACGTGGCGCCCGCACTGCGCGCCGCGCGCGCCCGCCCGCCCTTTTATAGCCTCGGCCGGCGCCTCCCACCCACCCCCGCGTCTGGAGGGGGGATCGGGGAGCTCCCCCCTCTTACCGCCTCGCGAGGTGGTACGGTCCTGGCGGGGGAAGGGGGCGGGGACAGAGGGGGTGGGCGGGGAAATGGGCGGGGCTTGGGGAGCGGCGGGAGCGCTTCGGGAGGCCCTATAGAACCCCATAGAACTCTCTAGAAACCCTACAGACCCCTCTAAAAACTTATAGAGCCCTCTGGGACCCTTTAGAGACTCTATAGAACCCTACAGGACCCTCTAGAGCCCTCTGGGACCCTATAGAACCGTATAGAGACCCTATAGACCCCTATACAACCCTATAAAACCCCATAGAAACCCTATGGAACCCTCTAGAACCCCACAGAACCCTATGGAACCCTTTAGAAACCCTGCAGAACCCTATAGAACCCCACAGAACTCTATGGACCCCTATAGAAACCCCATAGAAACCCTATAGAACAGTCTAGAAGCCTCTGGGACCCTATAGAAACCCTATGGAACCTTCTAGAGCCCTCTGGGACCCTATAGAAATCCTATAGGAACCCTATAGAAAGCCTACAGGAGGCCATAGAACCCCCTAGAACCCTCGGGAAACCCTATGGAACCTTCTAGAGCCCTCTGGGACCCTATGGAACCCCATAGAAACCCTATAGAAACCCTCTGGGACCCTATAGAAACCTCTAAAAACCCTATAGAACCCTCTAGAACTCTCTAGAAACCCTACAGAACCCACTAGAACCCTCTAGAACCCCATAGAAACCTATGGAACCCCCTAAAAACCCTATAGAACCCCATAGAAACCTATGGAACCCCATAGAACCCCATAGAAACCAATGGAATCCCATAGAACCCCATAGAATCCTCTAGAACCCCATAGAAACCTGTAGAATCCCATAGAACTCCATAGAAGCCCATGGAACCCCATAGAACCCTCTAGAACCCAATAGAACCCTCTAGAACCCCATATAACCTTCTAGAACCCCATAGAAACCTATAGAATCCCATAGAACTCCATAGAAACCTATGGAACCCCATGGAACCCTCTAGAACCCCGTAGAAACCCATGGAACCCTCTAGAACCCCATAGAAACCTATGAAACCCCATAGAACCTTCTAGAACCCCGTAGGACCCCATGGAACCCCATAGAACGCTCTAGAACCCCATAGAAACCAATGGGACCCCATAGAACCTTCTAGAACCTCATAGAGACCTGTAGAATCCCATAGAACTCCATAGGAACCTATGAAACCCCATAGAACCTTCTAGAACCCCATAGAAACCCCTGGAACCCCAGAGAACCCCATAGAACCCTCTAGAACCCCCACAAACCCCTATAGGACCCCATAGCCCCTCCCCCACCCCAATCAGCCCCCCCAATCAGCCCCTCCCCCAGCCCAACTAGCCCCTCCCTACCCTCTTTAATTAATTAATTAATCAATTAATTAAAGCCGCAAGTCAGGGGGAGGGGCTAATTAGAGTGGGGGAGGCGCTAATTGGGGTGGGGGAGGGGTCAATTAGGACGGGGAGGTGTTAATTAGTTTGGGGGAGGGGCTGATTGTGGTGGGGGAGGGGTTGATGAGGCGCTAATTAGGGTGGGGGGAAGGGTCTGCAGGGGGGGGGGAGGGGCCAATTAGATGCTAATTAGGGAGGGGGAGGGGCTAATTAGACGCTAATAGGGTGGGGAGGGGTTAATTAGATGCTAATTAGGGTGGAGGAGGGGCTAATTAGGCGCTAATTAGGGGGAGGGGCTTTGTCCCCCCCTCCCCCTTTTCTCCCCCCTCCCCCACCCCCCAAAAAAAGACCAAAAACTCCAAAATTTGGTTTTTTGGGGGTGGGGGAGGGGAACTTTCCCTTTATTGGCAATAAATAAGCGACGCCAGGGGTGGGGGAGGGGCGGGAAAGGGGAGGGGCTTGCAAGAGGAGGGAGGAGCCACATTTGGCCACGCCTCCTCCTCGGAATTTGGGGGCGGGGCCACCCCAAAGTCCCCAAAGGGGGGTGAGGGGGAGGGGCCAGGTTTGGCCACGCCCCCTGCCCAAAATTCGAAAGGGGGAATTTGGGGATGGGGGAGGGGCATAGTTGGGGTGAGGGAGGGGCCAATGTAGGCCACGCCCCTTTCCCGAATTTGGGGGGGTGGGGGGGGCCCCACTGCAGGGGGCGACCCCAAAACCCCCCCGGGGGTGGAGCTTGGGGGAGGGGAGGGGCCAATGGTGGCCACGCCCCCTCTCCAATTTTGGGTTAGTGGGGATAGGGAGGGGCCACTTTTGGCCACGCCCCCGCTTTGAATTTTGGGGTTTTGGGGGATGGGGGAGGGGAGGATTTGGGTGGGGGAGGGATGGTGGTGGGGGGAGTGGCCGGCGTTGACCACGCCCCCTCCCCGAATGTGGGCGGGGTCCCCGAAATCGTCACTTCCGGCGCTTCCGGGCGGGCTCGTCCACTGCGGAGGGGGGAGAGAGATGATGTCATCAAATGGCGGTGACATCATAGAGTGACGTCATGCGGGTGACGCCACGAAGGGAGGGGTTTGGGTGGCCACGCCCCCCTCCCGCCCCTCCCCCCGCGGGCGTTAGAGGAGGGGGGACAATGACATCATAGGGCGGTGACAATGACATCACAGGGAGGGGACAATGACATCATAGGGCGGTGACAATGAGGTGACACTGACGTCACAGCGACAATGGCGGGAGGGGACAGTGACGTCATAGGGAGGGGCGACGACGTCATGGGGAGGTGACAATGATGTCACATGGATGCCAATGACGTCACGGGGAGATGACCATGGTGGGACAGTGACGTCATAGGGAGGGGACAATGATGTCATAGGGAAGGGACTATGATGTCATATGGGGGGGCCCGATGATGTCATAGGGGTGACAATGACGGATGATGTCATAGGGGTGACAGTGACGTCACAGGGAGGTGAAAATGAGGGGACGGTGATGTCAAAGGGAGGTGATGATGACGTCATAGCAGTGACAATGACGTCACAGAGAGGGGTCACTGGGATGTGGCATTGAGGGGACGGTGACATCATAGGGAGGGGACAATGACATCATAGGAGTGGTGACGTCACAGGGCGGGGACAACGACGTCATATGGGGACGGTGACGTCATAGGGAGGGGACAAGGGCGCGGCAGGGAGGGGACAGTGAGGTGACACAGGTGACGCAGCGGTGACGATGACAATGAGGTGACAATGGGGACACCAAGGTGACAATGGTGACAATGACAATGGCGGCACACAGGTGACAATGACAATGGTGGCACTCAGGTGACAATGGTGACACACAGGTGACAATGAGGTGGCACACAGGTGACAATGGCGGCACACAGGTGACAATGACAATGACACTGGGGTGACAATGGTGACAATGGTGGCACTCAGGTGACAATGGCACTGGGGTGACAATGGTGACAATGGCACTCATGTGACAATGACAATGGCGGCACTCAGGTGACAATGACAATGACACTGGGGTGACAATGGTGACAATGGCACACATGTGACAATGACAATGGCGGCACTCAGGTGACAATGACAATGGTGGCACACAGGTGACAATGGCACTCAGGTGACCATGACAGTGGCGGCACTCAGGTGACAATGGTGGCACTCAGGTGACAATGACAATGACAATGGTGGCACTCAGGTGACAATGGCACACAGGTGACAATGACAATGGTGGCACTCAGGTGACAATGGTGACACTCAGGTGACAATGACAATGGCACTCAGGTGACAATGACAATGCGGTGACATTGGTGACAATGACAATGGCACTCAGGTGACAATGACAATGACAATGGCACACATGTGACAATGACAGTGCGGTGACATTGGTGACAATGACAATGACAACGGCACACATGTGACAATGACAGTGCGGTGACATTGGTGACAATGACAATGACACTGGGGTGTCCCCCAGTACCTGTGGGCGGGGCCGGGCCCGGGCCGGGTCACGCTGGGGACAGAAAGATGGAGATGAGAGGGGGAGGGGACACAGGGGGACATGGGGTGACCATGGGGTGACCATGGACCATGGGGTGACCATGGGGTGACCATGGGGTGACCATGGACCATGGGGTGACCACGGAGTGACCACGGAGTGACCATGGGGTGACCATGGAGTGACCACGGAGTGACCACGGAGTGACCATGGACCATGGGGTGACCATGGGGTGACCATGGACCATGGGGTGACCATGGAGTGACCACGGAGTGACCATGGACCATGGGGTGACCATGGAGTGA
The DNA here is from genome assembly GCF_901933205.1 of Camarhynchus parvulus. NCBI lineage: Eukaryota > Metazoa > Chordata > Aves > Passeriformes > Thraupidae > Camarhynchus > Camarhynchus parvulus. Next base: position 138,068 of record NW_022148446.1, read on the forward strand.
CCATGGACCATGGGGTGACCATGGGGTGACCATGGGGTGACCATGGACCATGGGGTGACCACGGAGTGACCACGGAGTGACCATGGGGTGACCATGGAGTGACCACGGAGTGACCACGGAGTGACCATGGACCATGGGGTGACCATGGGGTGACCATGGACCATGGGGTGACCATGGAGTGACCATGGGGTGACCATGGAGTGACCACGGAGTGACCATGGAGTGACCATGGGGTGACCATGGGGTGACCACAGGGTGACCATGGGGTGACCATGGAGTGACCACGGAGTGACCATGGAGTGACCATGGACCATGGGGTGACCATGGAGTGACCATGGGGTGACCATGGGGTGACCACGGAGTGACCATGGACCATGGGGTGACCATGGAGTGACCATGGAGTGACCATGGAGTGACCATGGACCATGGAGTGACCACGGGGTGACCACGGAGTGACCACGGAGTGACCACGGAGGGACCATGGAGTGACCATGGGGTGACCATGGAGTGACCAGGAGATGGTCAAGGGGACAGGGAGGGGACAAGGAGTGACCACGGAGTGACCATGGAGGTGACCAGAGGACCAAGGGGACAGAGAGTGACCATGGACCATGGAGTGACCAGGAGATGGTCAAGAGGACAGGGAGGGGACAGGGAGTGACCACGGAGTGACCAGGAGATGGTCAAGGGGACAGGGAGTGGATGGAGGTGACCATGGACCATGAAAGTGACCATGGAGATGACCAGGAGATGGTCGTGGTCACCTGGAGATGGTCAAGGGCACAGGGAGGTGACCATGGAGGTGACTATGGAGGTCACCAGGAGATGGTGGAGACGGCCAAGGCCACCTGGACACCATGGAGGTGACCATAGAGTGACCATGGACCATGAGATGACCATGAAGGTGACCAGGAGATGGTGGAGACGGCCAAGGCCACCTGGACACCACGGTGATGACCACCAAGGGTGGAGATGACCCCGAGCGGGTCGGGAGGGGACACGGGGACGCCGCGGTGGGACGGGGCCACCTCCTCACCCTCCAGGTAGTTCCTGGCGATGAACTTGAGGGCCTCGTCCAGCAGGATGACCGGGAAGGAGATCTTGACGACCATCAGCCAATGGGTCAGCGACAGCGGCGTCAGCTTGAAGATCATCTGGGGACACCGGGGGACACGGCTGGGACCTCCTCCCGGGGCCACCAAAGGGACCAGAGCGGCCACCAGAGCCCGCCCGTGGCCAGCAGAGCCCGCCCGTGGCCACCAGAGCCTGTCCGTGGTCAGCAGAGCCTGTCCGTGGCCACCAGAGCCTGTCCGTGGTCAGCAGAACCCGCCCGTGGTCAGCAGAACCCACCCATGGTCAGCAGAGCCTGTCCGTGGTCAGCAGAACCCACCCGTGGTCAGCAGGACCCACCCGTGGTCAGCAGGACCCGCCCGTGGTCAGCAGAGCCCACCCGTGGTCAGCAGAACCCGCCCATGGTCAGCAGAACCCGTCTGTGGTCAGCAGAACCCACCCGTGGTCAGCAGAGCCCGCCCGTGGTCAGCAGGACCCACCCGTGGTCAGCAGAACCCAGTGGTCACTCAAGGTCAATGGTCGCCATCTTGGTGGGCATCAATCTGATGTCCCCAAGGCCACCAACCAACCCAATGACCACTGGTTTGATGACCACCACCACCCAATGTCCCCAAGGCCACCACCCTCATGGCCACCAGCTTGATGACCACCAAGCCAGTGACCACCACCCCAACGTCCCCAAGGTCACCACCTTGATGACCACCAACCCAATGTCCTCAAGGCCACCAACCCAATGACTACCACCCAAGGCGCCACCCTCAATGACCACCATCCCAATGACCACCATCTTTATGTCCCCATGACCACCATCTTGATAGCCACCAACCCAATGACCACTGGTTTGATGACCACCAACCCAATGTCCCCATGAGCACCACCCAATGACCACCAACCCAGTGACCACCACCTAACGACCACTGCTTTGATGACCACCACCCTGATGGCCACTGACCCAATGACCACCAACCCAATGACCTCTAGTTTGATGACCATCACCCAATGACCACCGGCCCAATGACCACCACCCCTATGTCCCCATGAGCACCATCTTGATGGTCACCAACCCAATGACCACTGGTTTGATGACCACCAACGCAATGTCCCCATGACCACCACCCTGATGGCCATTGACCCAATGACCACCAACCCAATGACCACTGGTTTGATGACCACCAACGCAATGTCCCCATGACCACCATCTTGATGGTCACCAACTCAATGACCACCAACCCAATGACCACTGGTTTGATGACCATCAACCCAATGTCCCCATGAGCACCACCCAATGACCACCAACCCCATGAGCACCACCCAATGACCACTGGTTTGATGACCACCACCCCAACGTCCCCATGGCCACCAACCCCATGGCCACCACCCCAGTGACCACCATCCCTATGTCCCCATGACCACCACCCAACGACCACCACCCCAGTGACCACTGGTTTGATGACCACCAACGCAATGTCCCCATGGCCACCACCCCGATGGCCACCAACCGCATGGCCACCACCCCAGTGACCACCACCCGGATGTCCCCAAGGCCACCCCCCGGTGTCCCCCCCGGGTGTCCCCTTACGGGCAGGGGGTCGATGTAGAGGATGACGAAGTGCAGGGACATGGAGAGGCAGATGGAGCCCATCAGCCAGATGTTCACCCACGGCGGCATCCGCGCCAGAGACTGGTTCTCCGACAGGCTGGGGACATCGGGGACATCGGGGTCACCAGGAGGTCATGGGGACATGGGGGACATTGGGGACATCGGGGATATTGGGGACATTGGGATGGACAGGAACCACCAGCCAGATGTTCTCCCATGGTGGGATCTGGGCTGGGGTTCATGGACACGCTGGGGACATTGGGGTCATGGGGACATCAGGGTCACCAGGAGGTCATGGGGACATTGGGCACATCGGGGACATTGGGATGGACAGGGACCACCAGCCAGATGTTCTCCCATGGTGGGATCTGGGCTGGGGTTCATGGACACGCTGGGGACATTGGGGACATCGGGGACATCACACCATGACCATGACCATGGTGACCATGACCATGGTGACCATGACCATGGTGACCATGACAATGCCCAAGGTGTCCCTCACCTGTTGAGGGTGTTGCACATCTCGATGGTCACCACCATGACCATGACCATGACCATGGTGACCATGATGACCATGATAGCAACAATGACCAAGACCACAACCATGACCACGACCATGACAACAATGACCATGACCATGATGACCATGACCATGGTGACCATGATGGCCAGGATGACCATGACAACAACAACGATGACAATAACGATGACAATAAGACCACAACCATGACAATGACCATGATCATGATCACCATGACCAAGGTGACCATGATGACCAAGACCACAACCATGACCATGACCATGACAATGACCATGATGACCATGACCATGGTGACCAAGGTGACCATGACCAAGGTGACCGTGATGACCATGCCCAAGGTGACCATGACCAAGGTGACCATGATGACCATGCCCAAGGTGACCATGCCCAAGGTGTCCCTCACCTGTTGAGCGCGTTGCACATCTCGATGGTCACCAGCACCGACAGCGCCATCGTCATTGGCACTGGCGACTCGAAGATGTCGCAGTCCAGGCCCTCGAAGTCCACGTTGTGCTCGGAGCACTGCATGAAGTGGGTCTGGAGAGGACACCGGGGTCACCTCGGGGTCACCTCGGGGTCACCACCTCAGGGACACCTCATGGACATCTTGGGGACATCTCGGGGATGTCCAGGAAGGGACATTTGGGAGCTGGGCAACACCACGAGGAACCTTCGTGGTGGTGGTGGGACCTCCATGATGGACCTGAGTTGGGGCTGGGGGAGGTCACGGGGTGGGGACACCTTGGGGACATCTTGGGGACATCTTGGAGACACTTGGGGACACCTTGAGGACATTCAGGGGCACCTTGGGGACATCTTGGGGACATCTTGGAGACACCTTGGGAACATCTGGGGAACGTCTTGGAGACATTTTGGGGACACCTTGGGGTCACCAGAGCTTGGGGACACCTCAGGGACACCTTGAGGACACCCGAGGACATCTTGGAGACACCTTGGGGACACTTGGGGACACCTTGAGGGCATTCAGGGACACTTCGGGGACACCCTGGGGACACCTGGGACTCACCAGCTGGTGGTAGCTGACGTTGGGTCCGTCCTCGGCGAAGATGAACCACCAGGCGGCCGCGCCCACGGTGGCGGCGCCGACGTAACCTGGGGGGGACAAACGGGGTTGGGGACAACCTGGGGACAACCTGGGGGTCTCCAAGGGGACACCTTGGGGGTCTCCAGGCGGATTTTTGGGGTCTCCAGGTGGTTTTTTTGGAGGTTCCTCAAGGAACCTTCTCCATGGGGGTCTCAAGGTGTTTTTTTAGGGTATCCAGGTGGGTTTTGGGGTTTCCAGGTGCTTTTTTTGGGGTCTCCAGGTGGTTTTTGGGGTCTCCAGGTGCTTTTTTTGGAGTCCCCAAGTGGATCTATGAGGTTTTCAAGGTGACCCCATGAGTTTCTTAAGGTGTTCCTCACGAGGTTCCTCAAGGAACCTTCTCCATGGAAGTCTCAAGGTGGCTTTTATGAAGTTTCCAGGTGTTTTTTTGGGGGGTTTTCCGGGTGGTTCCTCAAGGAACCTTCCCCATGTGGATCTCAAGGTGGTTTTTATGGAGTTTCCATGTGCTTTCAGGGATCTCAAAGTTGTTTTTTGCAGTCTCCAGGTGATTTTTATGGGGTCTCCACATGGTTCTTTGGCATCTCAAGGTGGTTTTTTGGAGTTCCCAGGTGGTTCTATGAGGCTCTCAAGGTGTTCCTCACGAGGTTCCTCAAGGAACCTTCACCACGCGCACCTCCAGGTGATTTTTATGGGGTCTCCATGTGGTTTTTTGGCATCTCAAGGCGGTTTTTTGGAGTTTCCAAGTGGTTCTATGAGCTTCTCAAGGTGTTCTTCACGAAGTTCCTCAAGGAGCCTTCACCACGCACACCTCCAGGTGATTTTTATGGAGTCTCCAGGTGGTTTTTTGGCATCTCAAGGTGGTTTTTTGGAGTTTCCAAGTGGTTCTATGAGCTTCTCAAGGTGTTCCTCACGAGGTTTCTCAAGGAACCTTCACCACGCACACCTCCAGGTGATTTTTATGGAGTCTCCAGGTGGTTTTTTGGCATCTCAAGGTGGTTTTTTGGAGTTCCCAGGTGGTTCTATGAGGCTCTCAAGGTGTTCCTCACGAGGTTCCTCAAGGAACCTTCACCACGCGCACCTCCAGGTGATTTTTATGGGGTCTCCAGGTGGTGTTTTGGTGTCTCCACACCATTTTTTGAAGTTCCCTCACCAACCCTTGCCGCCCCCACCAGCCCCCAGGTGCCCGCCAGGTGCGACCCCACCAGGTGTGACCCACCTCCGATGGCCAGGTAGCGGAAGAAGAGCCAGCCGGAGATGAGCGGCTCCTTGGGGCTCCTCGGGGGCTTGTCCATGATGTCCAGGTCCGGGGGGTTGAAGCCCAGCGCGGTGGCCGGGAGACCGTCGGTGACCAGATTGACCCAGAGCAGCTGGACCGGGATCAGCGCCTCGGGCAGCCCCAGCGCCGCCGTCAGGAAGATACTGGGAGGGGTTAACGGGGACTGGGTCAAACTGGGACAAACTGGGACAAACTGGGAGGGACTGGGAAGGACTGGGAGGGGTTAATGGGGGACTGGGATGGACTGGGATGGACTGGGATGGACTGGGATGGGATTGGGAGGGGATTGGGATGGACTGGGATGGACTGGGATGGACTGAGAGGGGACTGGGACAAACTGGGTCAAACTGGGACAAACTGGGAGGGGTTAATGGGGACTGGGTCAAACTGGGACAAACTGGGACAAACTGGGAGGGACTGGGAGGGGTTAATGGGGGACTGGGATGGACTGGGAGGGACTGGTTTGTACTGGGAGGGGTTAAGGGGGACTGGGTCAAACTGGGACAAACTGGGACAAACTGGGAGGGACTGGTTTGTACTGGGAGGGGTTAACGGGGACTGGGTCAAACTGGGACAAACTGGGACAAACTGGGAGGGACTGGGAGGGGGTTAATGGGGGACTGGGATGGACTGGGAGGGACTGGTTTGTACTGGGAGGGGTTAAGGGGGACTGGGTCAAACTGGGACAAACTGGGACAAACTGGGAGGGACTGGTTTGTACTGGGAGGGGTTAACGGGGACTGGGTCAAACTGGGACAAACTGGGAGGGACTGGGAGGGCTTAACGAGGACTGGTTTGTACTGGGAGGGACTGGGAGGGATTGGGACAAACTGGGTCAAACTGGGACAAACTGGGATGGACCAGGACAAACTGGGATGGACCAGGATGGACCAGCACAAACTGGGACAAACTGGGATGGACTGGGATGGAACTGGGATGGACCAGGATGGACCAGCACAAACTGGGACAAACTGGGACAAACTGGGATGGACTGGGAGGGACTGGGAGGGGATTGGGTTAAACTGGGACGGAACTGGGATGGACCAGCACAAACTGGGACGGGAGAGGGACAGAACTGGTCCAAACTGGGCCAAACTGGGCCAAACTGGGCTCAAAACCCCTCAGAGCCTCCACCATCTCCAAGCTCTGCTCCGAACTGGTCAGAACCGCTGCAAACTGGTCCGAACTGGTCCAAACTGGTCCGAACTGGTGGCTCACCAGACGACCTCGCCCACGTTGGAGGAGATGAGGTAGCGGATGAACTGCTTCATGTTGTTGTAGATGGCCCTGCCCTCCTCCACCGCCGCCACGATGGTGGAGAAGTTGTCGTCGGCCAGGACCATCTCCGAGGCCGTCTTGGCCACGGCCGTGCCCGAGCCCATGGCGATGCCGATCTCGGCCTTCTTGAGCGCCGGCGCGTCGTTGACGCCATCGCCGGTCTGGGGGCGTGGACAGGAGGTGGTGGGTGAGAGGTGGGGTGGGGTCAGGTGGGTGGTGGGACTCCATAACCACGTCAAAAGTTGGTGGGAATCCATAACTACATTAAAAGTTCATGGTGGGACTCCATAAGCACGTCCCTCCTCCTCACCATGGCAGTGATCTCGTTCGAAGAACTGCAGGAACTCCACGATCTCGGACTTGTGGGTGGGCTCGACCCTCCAAACCCCCACAAACCCCCACCAACCCATGGTGGACCTCCATAACCACATCCACCAAGAACCTTTCCAACCCAAACCTACTCAGAACCATGGCAGACCTCCATAACCACGTCCACCAAGAACCTTTCCACCCCAAACCCATTTGAACCCCCTCAAACCCATGTTGGACCTCCATAACCACGTCCATCAAGAACTTTTCTACCCCAAAACCCCTTAAACCCATGGTGGACCTCCATAACCACCTCAAAACTCACTCAAACCTCCACAAACCCCCCTCAAACAACCAGAAACCCATGGTGGACCTCCATAAACACGTCCACCACCCTGTTGCTCTTCACCACGGTGGTGATCTCGTCGAATGACTGCAGGAACTCCACAATCTTGGACTTGTGGGTGGGGTCGACCCTCCAAACCCATGGTGGACCTCCATAACCACCTCCAAACCCACTCAAACCCTCATAAACCCATGGTGAACCTCCATAACCACGTCTACCAAGAACTTTCAATAATAAATCCCCATAAAAACTTATGGTGGACCTCCATGCCCACTCAAACCCCTGGTGGATCTCCATAACCACATCCATCAAGAACTTTTCTACCCCAACCCTCTCAAACCCATGGTGGACCTCCATAACCACGTCCATCAAGAACTTTCGATCTCAAACCCATGGCAGACATCCATAACCACCTCCAAACCAACTCAAACCCCCAGAAACCCATGGTAGACCTCCATAACCACGTCCAAACCTCCTCAAACCCCTGGTGGACCTCCATAACCACCTCTAAACTCACTCAAACCCCCTCAAACCCCCTCCAAACCCACGGTGGACCTCCATAACCACCTCTAAACTCACTCAAACCCCCTCAAACCCCCTCCAAACCCACGGTGGACCTCCATAACCACCTCTAAACTCACTCAAACCTCCACAAACCCCCTCAAACCCCTCATAAACCCCTGGTGGACCCCCATAAGCACGTCCCTGCTCCTCACCATGGTGGTGATCTCGTCGAAGGACTGCAGGAACTCCACGATCTTGGACTTGTGGGTGGGCTCGACCCTCCAAACCCATGGTGGACCTCCATAACCACGTCTAAACTCACTCAAACCCGTGGTAGATCTCCATAACCATGTCCAAACCCCCTCAAACCCATGGTAGACCTCCATAACCACCTCAAAACTCACTCAAACCCCCAGATACTCCCTCCAAACCCACGGTGGACCTCCATAACCACCTCAAAACTCACTCAAACCCTCATAAACCCATGGTGGACCTCCATAACCACGTCCATCAAGAACTTTTCTACCCCAAAACCCCTTAAACCCATGGTGGACCTCCATAACCACCTCAAAACTCACTCAAACCTCCACAAACCCCCCTCAAACCCTCATAAACCCCTGGTGGACCCCCATAAGCACGTCCCTGCTCCTCACCATGGCGGTGATCTCGTCGAAGGACTGCAGGAACTCCACGATCTTGGACTTGTGGGTGGGCTCGACGCGGGCCAAGCAGCAGGCGCGCCGGCACGCCTCGCGCTGCTCGGACAGCGGCAGGTCGTCGAACTCGCGGCCGGTGTAGGCGCGGCCGGTGACCTCCTCGTCCTCGGAGAAGATGCCGATGCGGCGGCAGATGGCGATGGCCGTGCCCTTGTTGTCCCCGGTGATCATGATGACGCGGATGCCGGCGTCGCGGCACAGCTGGATGGAGCCCATGACCTCCTTGCGCGGAGGGTCCAGCATCCCCACGCAGCCCACGAAGGTCAGGTCCGTCTGGTGGTGGTGGTGGTGGGGATGGTGGGAGGTCAGGAGATGGAGGTGGTGGGGGCACCAAAAAACGGGGGTTTGGGGGTGGTGGTGGAGCGGGGATCTCCAAAAATGGGGTTTGGAGGAGAAGGAACCCAAAAAAAGGAAGTTTTGGAGGTCGTGGTGGACCAGGAACCTGCAAAACTGAAGGAAACTCCAAAAATGGAATTTTGGAGGAGAAGGCACCTCCAAAAATGGAGTTTGGAGGACCACGAACCCAAAAAAAGGAAGTTTTGGAGGTCATGGTGGACCAGGAACCTCCAAAAATGGGAGTTTGGAGATGGTGGAGGAGAAGGAACCATCAGAAACGGGGGTTTTGGAGGTTGTGGTGGAGCAGGGACCTCCAAAAATGGGGTTTGGAAGAGGAGGAACCTCCAAAAATGGAGTTTTGGAGGTTGTGGTGGAGCAGGGATCTCCAAAAATGTGGTTTGGAGGAGAAGGAACCCAAAAAAAGGAAGTTTTGGAGGTCGTGGTGGACCAGGAACCTCCAAAAATGGAGTTTGGAGGTGGTGGTGGAGCAGGGATCTCCAAAAATGGGGTTTGGGAGGTTGTGGAGGAGAAGGAACCATCAGAAATGGGGTTTGGAGGTCACCAAGGAGCAGGAACCTCCAAAAATGGAGTTTGGAGAACCAGGAACCCCAAAAAAGGAAGTTTTGAAGATGGGGGTGGAACAGGGATCTCCAAAAATGGGGTTTGGAGGAGCAGCCCCCAAAATGAAGTCCCACCACCCAAACTGAGCTCCCACCACCCAAACCAAGATCCCACCACCCAAACCAAGATCCCACCACCCAAACTGAGCTCCCACCACCCAAACCGAGGTCCCACCACCCAAACTGAGATCCCACCACCCAAACTGAGGTCCCACCACCCAAACCGAGGTCCCACCACCCAAACTGAGGTCCCACCACCCAAACCGAGGTCCCACCACCCAAACCTTGGTCCCACCACCCAAACTGAGCTCCCACCACCCAAACCGAGGTCCCACCACCCAAACCGAGGTCCCACCACCCATAACGAGGTCCCACCACCCAAACCGAGGTCCCACCACCCAAACTGAGGTCCCACCACCCAAACCGAGGTCCCACCACCCGAAACGAGGTCCCACCACCCAAACCAAGATCCCACCACCCAAACCGAGGTCCCACCACCCAAACCCAGGTCCCACCACCCAAACCGAGGTCCCACCACCCGTAACGAGGTCCCACCACCCAAACCGAGGTCCCACCACCCAAACCTTGGTCCCACCACCCAAACCAAGATCTCACCACCCAAACCGAGGTCCCACCACCCAAACCCAGGTCCCACCACCCAAACTGAGGTCCCACCACCCGTAACGAGGTCCCACCACCCAAACCGAGGTCCCACCACCCAAACCTTGGTCCCACCACCCATAACAAGGTCCCACCACCCAGGAGACCCCTCGGGAGCACCGACCTCGTACTCGGCGAACTTGGACGAGTCCTCGAGGGCCATCTCCTCCCGCTTGGGCGGCGTGTCGCGGGTGGCCAGGGCCAGGCAGCGCAGGGTGTCCCTGCCCGTGCCCCACTCCTTGATCACGGCCTGGATCTTCTCCTTCACCGCCGGCGTCAGAGGGACCCGCGTGGTCCCCACGCGCACGTAGTTGCAGCGGTCGATGACGCCCTCGGGGGCACCCTGGGGTGGGACGTGGCGCGGTGGGAACCAGGTTGGAGAAGGTTTGGAGAAGGTTTGGAGAGGGTTGGAGAAGGTTTGGGGTGGTGGGACCAAAGTTGGAGAAGGTTTGGGGTGGTGGGATCAAGGTTGGAGAAGGTCTGGGGTGGTGGCAACCAGGTTGGAGAAGGTTGGAGAAGGTTTGGGGCGGTCACGGGGTGGTGGGAACAAGGTTGGAGAAGGTTTGGGATGGTGGGACCAAGGTTTGGAGAAGGTTGGAGAAGGTTTGGGGTGGTGGGAACCAGGTTGGAGAAGGTTGGAGAAGGTTTGGGGTGGTGGGACCAAGGTTGGAGAAGGTTTGGAGAGGGTTGGAGAAGGTTTGGGGTGGTGGGAACCAGGTTGGAGAAGGTTTGGAGAAGGTTTGGAGAAGGTTTGGGGTGGTGGGACCAAGGTTGGAGAAGGTTTGGAGAGGGTTGGAGAAGGTTTGGGGTGGTGGGAACCAGGTTGGAGGTTTGGAGAAGGTTTGGGGTTGTCATGGGGTGGTGGGACCAAGTCTGGAGAAGGTTTGGGGTGGTGGGACCAAGGTTGGAGAAGGTTTGGGGTGGTGGGACCAAGGTTGGAGAAGGTTGGAGAAGGCTGGAGAAGGTTGGAGAAGGTTTGAGGTGGTGGGACCCAGAATTGAGAAGGTTGGAGAAGGTTTGTGGTGGTGGGACGTGGTCCTGGGCTGGTGGGACCAAGTCTGGAGAAGGTCTGTGGTGGTGGGACGTGGTCCTGGGCTGGTGGGACCCACCTTGACGAACATCTTGTTGCCCACGGCGGCGCGCGAGGCCTTGGCCGGGGAGCAGAAGACCGACATGGACTTCCTGTCCCTGGAGAACTCCAGCGTGAACTCCTTCTTCATCAGCTGCTTGATCACCTGGACACGGGGGACAGGAGGTGACCAAGGGGTGGGACCGGGGCTGGAGAAGGGTTGGGGTGGTGGGACTGAAGTTTGGAGAAGGTTTGGGGTGGTGGGATCCACGTTTGGGGTGGTGGGACTGAGGTTTGAGAAGGTTCTCCAGGTGGGACAGGTGACCCAGAAGGTGACCCAGGTGGTGGCCCTGGTTTGAGAAGGTTGGAGAAGGTTTGAGGTGGTGGGATGGAGGTTTGAGAAGGTTCCTCAGGTGGGACAGGTGACACAGGTTCTCCAGGCGGTGGCCCAGGTGGCGGAACCAAGGTTGGAGAAGGTTTGGAGCGATGGAACCAAGGTTGGAGAAGGTTTGGAGCGATGGAACCAAGGTTGGAGAAGGTTTGGAGCGATGGAACCAAGGTTGGAGAAGGTTTGGAGCGAGGGAACCAAGGTTGGAGAAGCTTTGGGGTGGTGGGACTGAGGTTTGGAGTGGTGGGATGGAGGTTTGAGAAGGTTTGGGGTGGTGGGACTGTGGTTTGGGATGGTGGGATGGAGGTTTGAGAAGGTTCCTCAGGTGGGACAAGTGGGACAGGTGGTGGCCAGGTTGGAGAAGGTTGGAGAAGGTTTGGGGTGATGGAACCAAGGTTTGAGAAGGTTTCAGGTGGCAGAACCAATGCTGGAGAAGGTTTGGGGTGGTGGGATGGAGGTTTGAGAAGGTTCCTCAGGTGGGACAGGTGGTGGCCCAGGTGGCAGAACCAAGGTTGGAGAAGGTTGGAGAAGGTTTGGGGTGGTGGGACCGGGGTTTGGAGTGGTGGGATGGAGGTGTGAGAAGGTTCCTCAGGTGGGACAGGGGGTGGCCCAGGTGGCCCAGGTGACACTCACGGCGTTGCAGGCGTTGGCCCTCTCCACCTTGCTGAGGTTCCTCACGTCGGTGTTGAAGACGTTCATCTTCTCCACCAGGCAGGTCAGCGCCGTCTCGGTGGCCTCGCCCACCTTCTCATAGACACCCTTGGCCTGGGGACAATGGGGACAATGGGGACAATGAGGTCCTGGTGGCCTCGCCCACCTTCTCATGGACACCCTTGGCCTGGGGGGACAATGGGGACACCAGGAGGGGACAATGGGGACAATGGGGTCCTGGTGGCCTCGCCCACCTTCTCATGGACACCCTTGGCCTGGGGGGACAATGGGGACAATGGGGACAATGGGGACAATGAGGTCCTGGTGGCCTCGCCCACCTTCTCATGGACACCCTTGGCCTGGGGGGACACCAGGAGATGGCCCAGGTGCCCCAGGTGTCCCAGGTGGGACAGAAGATGCCCCAGGTGTCCCAGGTGCCCCAGGTGTCCCAGGTGTCCCAGGTGTCCCAGGAGGTGTCCCAGGTGCCCCAGGTGTCCCAGGAGGTGCCCCAGGTGTCCCAGGTGTCCCAGGTGCCCCAGGTGCCCCAGGTGCCCCAGGTGTCCCAGGTGCCCCAGCAGAGGACGCGGCGCGGTCACCTCGTTGTAGTCCAGCGAGGAGTCGTTGCAGAGGGCGCAGATGGTGGCCAGCTCCACCAGGCCATCGAACTGACCGGCCTTGACCGGGCGGTCCTGCTTCAGCCTGGGGACACCACGGAGAACATCGGGGTCAAGGTGGACATCAGGGACACCACGGAGAACATCATGGATGGACATCATGGACACCACGGAGAACATCGGGGTCATGGGGACATCAGGGACACCACGGAGAACATCACGGATGGACATCAGGGACACCACGGAGAACATCATGGATGGGCATCATGGACACCACGGAGAACATCGGGGTCATGGGGACATCGGGGACACCAGGGGACATTGGGGTCATGGGGACATCAGGGACACCACGGAGAACATCATGGATGGGCATCAGGGACACCACGGAGAACATCGGGGTCATGGGGACATCAGGGACACCACGGAGAACATCATGGATGGGCATCATGGACACCACGGAGAACATCACGGATGGACATCAGGGACACCACGGAGAACATCATGGATGGGCATCATGGACACCACGGAGAACATCGGGGTCATGGGGACATCAGGGACACCACGGAGAACATCACGGATGGACATCAGGGACACCACGGAGAACATCGGGGTCATGGGCACATCAGGGACACCACGGAGAACATCACGGATGGACATCATGGACACCATGGGACATCGGGGTCATGGAGAACATCGGGGTCATGGGGACATCGGGGTCAAGGTGGACATCATGGACACCACGGAGAACATCACGGATGGACATCAGGGACACCACGGAGAACATCGGGGTCATGGGGACATCGGGGACACCAGGGGACATCGGGGTCATGGGGACATCATGGACACCACGGAGAACATCACAGATGGACATCATGGACACCATGGGACATCGGGGTCATGGAGAACATCGGGGTCATGGGGACATCGGGGTCAAGGTGGACATCATGGACACCAGGGGACATCGGGGTCATGGGGACATCGGGGTCATGGGGACATTGGGGACGTCAAGGTCAAGGAGGACATTGAGGAACAGGAGAATGTTGAGGAACAGGAGAAGGTTGAGGAACAGGAGAAGGTCGAGGGACAGGAGAACGTTGAGGAACGTCAAGGTCAAGGAGAACATCAGGGTCAACGTGGACATGGGGACATCAGGGCACATTTGAGGACATTTAAGGAGGTTCTGAGGACATCTGAGGAGGTTTTGGAGGCCTGGAGCTCCTGGGGTGGCTTTGAGGACCCCGAGGTGACATTTGAGGACCTCCAGGTGACATCTGGGGACACGTGGGGACCTCGGTGGACTCACACTTCTCCCTCGGGCGCGTAGGTGGAGCCGGTGATGGAGAACTCGTTTAGGGAGCAGACGTCGCCCTCCACCTTGTCCATGATGAACATCTGGGGACCAACGGGGACGTTGTGGGGACACCTGAGGTTCCTCGGGGGTTCCTCGAGGAGTTTTGGGTTCTCCTCGAGGAGTTTTGGGTTCTCCTGGAGAACTTTTGATGCTCTCGGAGGAATTTTGGGTTTTCCAGGAGAACTTTTGGGTTCTCCATGGAAATTTCGAGGTTCCCCAGAAGAAATTTTGGGGTTTCCATGAAAACTTTGAGGTTTCCATGGAAATTTTTGAGGTTCCTGGAGAAATTTTGGGTTCTCCAGAAGAAATTTTGGGTTCTCCAGAAGAAATTTTGGAGCTCTCCTGGAGAAATTTTGAGGTTCCTGGAGGAATTTTGAGGTTCCTGGAGGAATTTTGAGTTCTCCATGGAAAACTTGAGGTTCCCCAGGAGAAATTGTTCGATTCTGGGGTTCTCCAGAAGAACTTTTGAGGTTCCTGGAGGAATTTTGGGTTCTCCATGGAAAATTTGAAGTTCTCCATGGAACTTTTGGGTTCTCCATGGAAATTTTGAGGTTTTTTGGGTTCTCCAGAAGAACTTTGGAGGTTTCCATGGAAAATTTGAGGTTCTCCAGAAGAATTTTTGGTTCTCCAGAAGAACTTTTGGGTTCTCCAGAAGATCTTTAGGAGATCCGGGGTGTCCCGAGGTCCCACCTTGCAGACGGACATCTGGTTGGTGGTCAGCGTCCCCGTCTTGTCGGAGCAGATGACCGAGGTGCAGCCCAGCGTCTCCACCGAGGGCAGGCTGCGGACAATCGCGTTCTTCTTGGCCATGCGGCGCGTGCCCAGCGCCAGGCAGGTGGTGATGACCGCGGGGAGACCTGGGGGGACATCTCCAGGTCACCAGGGCCACCAGGGCCACCAGGGCCTGTGGTGAGTCCATGGATGGTCTCCAAAACCCCATGAATGACCATGAATGGTCCATCAATGACCACAAACCTTCTCCAAAAACCCAAAAATGACCACGAATGGTCCATCAATGACCACGAACCTTCTCCAAAACCCCACAATTGTCTCCAAAACCCCACAAAAGACCATAAATGGTCCACAAATGACCATGAATGGTCTCCAAAACCCCATAAATCACCACAAACCTTCTCCAGAACCCCATAAATGACCACAAATGGTCCATAAATGACCACGAATCTTCTGCAAAACCTCACAAGCCACCAGAAACCTTCTCCAGAACCCCATAGATGACCAAGAATCTTCTCCAGAACCCCATAAATGACCTCAAACCTTCTCCAAAACCCCACAAATCACCTCAAATGACCTCCAAGACCTCATAAATGACCTCAAATCTTCTCCAGAACACCATAAATGACCACAAGTGGTCAATAAATCACAACAAACCTTCTCCAAAACCCCATAAACCACCATGGATGTTCTCCAGAACCCCACAAACGACCATGAACAACCTCCAAGACCCCATAAATGACCACAAATGGTCCATAAATGATTATGAATGGTCCATAAATGACCACGAACCTTCTATAAAACCCCACAAACGACCACGAATGTTCTCCAGAACCCACAAACGACCACGAAGGTTCTCCAAAACCCCACAAATGACCTCGAACCTTCTCTAAAACCCCATAACCGACCACGAACGTTCTCCAAAACCCCATAAATCACCACGAACCTTCTCCAGAACCTTTCAAACGACCATGAACGTTCTCCAAAACCCCACAAACGGCCATGAACGACCTCCAGGACCCCATAACCGACCACGAAGGTTCTCCAGAACCCCATAAATGGCCACGAACCTTCTCCAAAACCCCACAAACGGCCATGAACGACCTCCAGGACCCATAAACGACCATGAATGTTCTCCAAAACCCCACAAACGGCCATGAACGACCTCCAGGACCCCATAACCGACCACGAACGTTCTCCAGAACCCCGTAAATGACCTCAAACCTTCTCCAGAACCCCATAACCGACCACGAATGTTCTCCAAAACCCCATAAACAACCATGAACGTTCTCCAGAACCCCACAAACGGCCATGAACGACCTCCAGGACCCCATAACCGACCACGAACGTTCTCCAAAACCCCATAACCGACCTCAAACCTTCTCCAAAACCCCATAAACGACCACGAACGTTCTTCAAAACCCCATAAACAACCATGAACGTTCTCCAAAACCCCACAACCGACCACGAAGGTTCTCCAAAACCCCATAACCGACCATGAACGTTCTCCAAAACCCCATAAATGACCTCGAACCTTCTCCAGAACCCCACAACCGACCACGGAGGTTCTCCAAACCCACCCCCGCCCCGAGGAGACCTTCGGGGATGGCGGCCACGGCCAGGGCGACGGCGATCTTGAAGTAGTAGATGGCGCCGCGGATCCAGGAGCCGCCGTGCACGGGGTCGTTGAAGTGGCCGATGTTGATGGCCCAGACGGCCACGCAGATGAGTGAGATGACCTTGGAGAGCTGCTCGCCGAACTCGTCCAGCTTCTGCTGCAGCGGCGTCTTGTCCTGCTCCGTGGCCGCCATCTCGTCGCGGATCTTGCCGATCTCGTGTCACCACGTATTCCATGCCCACGGCTTGCCCCCACGATGCCACGGCCTTGCCGCCCGTGGCGGGGAGAAATTCGTGGGATTTGCACCCAAAATCCAGAGGTTTGACCTCAAAAATTTGGCGGGTTTTTAGACCAAAATCTGTCGTTTTTAGTCCCAAAACTGTGGGATTTGGAGACAAAATTTGAGATTTTTCAGACCAAAGTTCGGTGGTTTCTAGAGCCAAAAATGAGAGGTTTGGCCCCAAAATTGACTTTTTTTAGAGCCAAAAATTGAAGTTTTTGATCCCAAGATGTGAGGGGTTTTTAGACCCAAAAATGAGATTTTTGATCCAAAAATTGGGGTTTTTAGACCAAAATTTGTCATTTTTTAGACCCAAAACTGTGGGATTTGGAGACAAAATTTGAGATTTTTCAGACCAAAGTTTCGGTGGTTTCTAGAGCCAAAAATGAGAGGTTTGCCCCCAAAATTGACTTTTTTTAGAGCCAAAAATTGAAGTTTTTGATCCCAAGATGTGAGGGGTTTTTAGAGCCAAAAATGAGATTTTTGATCCAAAATTGGGGGTTTTAGACCAAAATTTGTCATTTTTAGACCCAAAACTGTGGGATTTGGAGACAAAATTTAAGATTTTTCAGACCAAAGTTCGGTGGTTTCTAGAGCCAAAAATGAGAGGTTTGGCCCCAAAATTGACTTTTTTTAGAGCCAAAAATTGAAGTTTTTTGATCCCAAGATGTGGGATTTTTTAGACCCAAAAATGAGATTTTTGATCCAAAAATTGGGGTTTTTAGACCAAAATTTGTCATTTTTTAGACCCAAAACTGTGGGATTTGGAGACAAAATTGGAGGTTTTTCAGACCAAAAATTCTGGAGTTTTAAGACCAAAATTTGAGGGTTTTTAGAGCCAAAAATGAGAGATTTGGACCCAAAATTGACTTTTTTTAGAGCCAAAAATTGAAAGTTTTTATCCCAGAAGTTTGAGGGGTTTCTAGAGCCAAAAATGAGAGATTTGGACCCAAAATTTGGGGTTTTTAGACCAAAGTCTGCCCTTTTTTTAGACCCAAAACTGTGGGATTTGGAGACAAAATTTGAGTTTTTTCAGACCAAACATTTGGGGGTTTCTAGAGCCAAAAATGAGAGATTTGACCCCAAAATTGACTTTTTTTAGAGCCAAAAATGGGGGTTTGAACACAAAAAATTGAGGGTTTTGATCCCAGAAATTTGAGGGGTTTTAGACTCAACAATGAGATTTTTGACCCACAATTTGTCATTTTTTTAGCCCCAAAAATGTGGGATTTGGAGACAAAATTTGAGGTTGTTCAGACCAAAGTTTGGGGGTTTCTAGAGCCAAAAAATGAGATTTTTGACCCAAAAACTGGGGTTTTTAGACCAAAATTTGTCTTTTTTTAAGACCCAAAAATGTGGGATTTGGAGACAAAATTGGAGGTTTTTCAGACCAAAAATTCGGGAGTTTTAAGACCAAAATTCGGGGTTTCTAGAGCCAAAAATGAGAGATTTGGCCCCAAAATTGACTTTCGTCGGACCCAAAATTTGGGGATTTTCCACCCAAAACCGAGAGATTCCCCCCAACAATTTCAGGTTTTTTTTTACACCCCAAAACCGAGCGATTTCATCCCAAAATTCGGGACTAAAATTCGCTTTTTTAAACCCTCCCAAACGGAGAGACACTGCCCCAAAATTCAGGGGGGTTTTTTTTTTTAGACCCCCAAATTCAGCCGGTTTGCCCCCGAACGCGTCGGATGACGTCACCCCGGGATGACGTCAGCGATGACGTCAGCGATGACGTCACTCACCGAGAACAGCATGTTCTTCTTGTCCTGGTTGACGGCGCGGGGGTCGGGCACCGGCTCCGTGTGCTTGATCACCGACACCGACTCCCCTGCGACCAGTACGGACCAGTTTGGACCAGTATGGACCAGTACGGACCAGTTTGGACCAGTATAAACCAGTATGGACCGGTATGGACCGGTATGGATCCAAAAATCCCCATAGAAATCCATAGAAACCAGTATAAACCAGTATGGACCGGTATAAACCAGTACGGACCCAAAAATCCCCATAGAAATCCATACAAACCAGTATAAACCAGTATGGACCGGTATAAACCAGTTTGGACCCAAAAATCCCCATAGAAATACATAGAAACCAGTATAAACCAGTATGGATCAGTATGGACCAGTATAAACCAGTTTGGACGGTGTAAACCAGCATGGACTGGTCTGAACCAGTTTGGACTGGTCTGAACCAGTATAAACCAGTAAAAACCAGCATGGACCGGTACAAACCAGTATGAACCCAAAAATCCCCATAGAAATCCATAGAAACCAGTATAAACCAGTACAGACCAGTACAGACCACTATGGACAGGTATAAACCAGTATGGACCAGTACAGACCAGTACAGACCAGTATGGACCGGTACAAACCAGTATGGACCGGTTGAAACCAGTTTGGACCCAAAAATCCCCATAGAAATCCATAGAAACCGGTATAAACCAGTACGGACCAGTATGGACTGGTCTGAACCAGTATAAACCAGTATAAACCAGTTTGGACCAATATAAACCAGTATGGACCAGTACAAACCAGTATAAAAAACCTCTAAATTTCCCCCATTTTTAACCCTTTAATCCCCTCCCAGTCCCTCCCAGTCCCTCCCAGTTTGTCCCAGTCCATTCCCAGTCCCTCCCAGTCCCTCCCAGTCCCTCCCAGTCCATCCCAGTCCATCCCAGTCCATCCCAGTCCCTCCCAGTCCATTCCCAGTCCCTCCCAGTCCCTCCCAGTCCATCCCAGTCCATTCCCAGTACATCCCAGTCCATCCCAGTCCATCCCAGTCCCTCCCCGCCCCCTCCTGGCCCCGAACCAGTACAAACCAGTACAAACCAGTGAGGATGGACTGGTCGACGCGCAGCGTGGTGGATTTGATGGAGATGATCCGGATGTCGGCCGGGACCTTGTCCCCAACTGGGAACAGAGCGGGGCCGGGCGGGTTTGTACTGGGACAGACTGGGGCAAACTGGGAGGGACTGGGGCAAACTGGGGCAAACTGGGAGGGATTGGGGAGGGGACTGGGGCAAACTGGGACAAACTGGGACAAACTGGGAGGGACTGGGAGGGACTGGGAGGGGATTGGGGCAAACTGGGACAAACTGGGACAAACTGGGATAAACTGGGACAAACTGGGACAAACTGGGAGGGGACTGGGGCAAACTGGGACAAACTGGGATGAACTGGGAGAAACTGGGAGGGACTGGGAGGGGTTACTGGGAGTTACTGGGAGCTGAAGGCTCCGTGTGCCCCCAATGTCCCCAATGACCCCTGAGTGACCCCTGAGTGACCCCTGAGTGACCTCAGTGACCCCAGTGTCCTTGAGTGACCCCAATGTCCCCAATGTCCCAAATGACCCCTGAGTGACCCCAATGTCCCCAATGTCCCCAGTGTCCTCCCAGTGTCCCCAATGTCCCCAGTGTCCCTTTAACCCCCCAATGTCCCCAATGTCCCTTTAACCCCTGTGTCCCCAATGTCCCCAGTGTCCCAAATGACCCCTGAGTGACCCCAGTGTCCCCAATGTCCCCAATGTCCCCAATGACCCCAATGACCCCAATGACCCCAATGTCCCTGAGTGTCCCCAGTGTCCCCAGTGTCCCTTTAACCCCTGAGTGTCCCCAGTGTCCCCAGTGTCCCTTTAACCCCTCAGTGTCCCCAATGTCCCCAGTGACCCCTGTGTCCCCAGTGTCCCCAGTGTCCCCAGTGTCCCCAGTGTCCCCAATGTCCCCAGTGTCCCAAATGACCCCTGAGTGACCCCAATGTCCCCAATGTCCCCAATGACCCCAATGACCCCAATGTCCCTGAGTGTCCCCAGTGTCCCCAGTGTCCCTTTAACCCCTGAGTGTCCCCAGTGTCCCCAGTGTCCCTTTAACCCCCCAATGTCCCCATTGTCCCCAATGTCCCCAGTGTCCCCCGTGTCCCCAGTGTCCCTTTAACCCCTGAGTGTCCCCAGTGTCCCCACCTGCCACCTCGGCGATGTCCCCGGGCACCAGGTCCCTGGCCTTGATCCTCTGCACGGCCTTGCGGTCGCTGCGGTACACCTTGCCCATCTCGGGCTCGTACTCCTTGAGCGCCTCGATGGCGTTCTCGGCGTTCCGCTCCTAAAGGGACATTTGGGGACATTGGGGACATTGGGGACATTGGGGACATTGGGGACATTGGGGACACTGGGGACATTGGGGACACTCCTTGAGCGCCTCGATGGCGTTCTCGGCGTTCCGCTCCTGGGGGGACATTTGGGGACATTGGGGACACATCGGGGACATTGGGGACATTGGGGACATTGGGGACACACTGGGGACATTGGGGACACTCCTTGAGCGCCTCGATGGCGTTCTCGGCGTTCCGCTCCTGGGGGGACATTGGGGACACATTGGGGGCATTGGGGACACATTGGGGACACACTGGGGACACATTGGGGACATTGGGGACATTGGGGACATTGGGGACACACTGGGGACATTGGGGACATCGGGGACACACTGGGGACACACTGGGGACATTGGGGACATTGGGGACACACTGGGGACATTGGGGACACTCCTTGAGCGCCTCGATGGCGTTCTCGGCGTTCCGCTCCTGGGGGGACAGCGGGGACATTGGGGACACTTGGGGGACACGTTTGGGTCATTGGGGACACATTGAGGACATTGGGGACATTTGGGGCCATGGGGGACATTGGGGACACGTTTGGGACATTTGGGGACATTTGGGGACATTTGGGGGACACGTTTGGGACATTTGGGGACATTGGGGACACGTTTGGGACATTTGGGGACATTTGGGGACATTTGGGGCCATGGGGGACATTTGGGGACATTTGGGGGACACGTTTGGGACATTGGGGACACATTGAGGACTTTGGGGACACGTTTGGGACAGCACAGGGACAGCACGGGGGGCGTTGGGGACATTGTTGGGGACAGCACACGGGGACATCAGAGAGACCTCAAGGGACACCAAACCTCCCCGAAATGTCCCCAAGTGTCCCCAGATGTCCCCAAAATTCCTCCAAATCCCCAAATCCTCAAAGTCTCCAAATCCCCCGAAATGTCCCCAAATCCCCTCAATGTCCCCAAACCCCCAAAGTCCCCAAATGTCCCCAAAATCCCCAAAATGTCCCCAAAATGTCCCCAAATGTCTCCAAATCTCCTCAATGTCCCCAAATCCTCTAAATCCCCAAATGTCCCCAAATCCTCCAAAATCCCAAAACCCCCAAATGTCCCCAAAATGTCCCCAAAACCCCTAAATCCCAAAATGCCCCCAATGCCTCAAAACGTCCCCAAATCCCCAAAATGTCCCCAAATCTCCCTGATGTCCCCAAACTCCCCCAAAAATCCCAAAACCCCCCAAAATCCCAAAATCCCCCAAAATGTCCCCAAAACCCCTAAATCCCAAAATGCCCCCAAATCCCCAAAATGTCCCCAAATCCCCAAAGTCCCCCAAAACCCCCAAAGTCTCCAAATGTCCCCAAATCCCCTAAATCCCAAAATGTCCCCAAAATGTCCCCAAATCCCCCAAAATGTCCCCAAATCCACAAAGTCCCCAAATGTCCCCAAATGTCCCCAAATCCTCCAAAATCCCCAAACCCCCAAAACGTCCCCAAATCCCCTAAAATGTCCCCAAATCCCCAAATGTCCCCAAATCCTCCAAAATGTCCCCAAATCCTCTAAATCCCCAAATGTCCCCAAATCCTCCAAAATGTCCCCAAATCCTCTAAATCCCCAAATGTCCCCAAATCCCCCAAAATGTCCCCAAATCCCCTAAAACCCCCAAATGTCCCCAAATCCCCCAAAATGTCCCCAAAACCCCCAAAATCCCAAAATCCCCCAAAATGTCCCCAAATCCCCAAAGTCCCCAAATGTCCCCAAATCTCCTTGATGTCCCCAAATCCTCTAAATCCCCAAAATCCCCCCAAATCGCCCCCAAATCCCCTCGATGTCCCCAAACCCCCAAAGTCTCCAAATGTCCCCAAATCCCCTAAATCCCAAAATGTCCCCAAAATCCCCCAAATCGCCCCCAAACCCCCGCGCCGCCCCCACCTGCCAGACGCCGACCACGGCGTTGGCGATGAGGATGAGGAGGATGACGAAGGGCTCGACGAAGGCCGTGATGGTTTCCTCGCCCTCCTCGAACCACGCCAGCACCTTGGGGAACGTCCCGAAAATTCCCCAAAAAATCCCCAAATTCCCCCAAAATTTCCCCCCCAAATTCCCCAAAAATCCTACAAAAAAAACCCCCAAAAAAACCCCAAAAATAAAAATAAATCAAAAAATTTCCCCAAAAAATCCACCAAAAAAAAAGGGAAAAAAAATCAATTTTTTTCCCGCCAAAGCCCCAAATTTTCCCCAAAAAATTCCCCAAAAAATTCCCCCAATTCCCCAAAATAAACCAAAATAAAATTCGCAAAAAATTTCCCCAAAATAAAAATAAATCCCCAAAAAATCCCCCAAAAATCTCAGAAATTTCCCCAAAAATTCCCAAAAATCCCCCCCAAAATTCCCACAAAATTCCCACAAAAAAACCCCCAAAAACCAAAAATAAAAATAAATCCCAAAAAATCCCCAAAAATTCCCACAAAAAAAAACCCCAAAAACCAAAAATAAATCCCAAAAATTCCCCCAAAAAATCCACCAAAAAATGAAATAAAATTCAAATTTTTCCCCCCAAAACCCCAAATTTTCCCCAAAATTCCCAAAAAATTCCCCCAAATCCCCCAAAATAAAATAAAATAAAATTCGTAAAAAATTTCCCCAAAATAAAAATAAATCCCCCAAAAAAATCCCCCAAAAATCTCAGAAATTTCCCCAAAAATTCCCAAAATTTCCCCCCAAAATTCCCACAAAGAAATCCCAAAAAACCAAAAATAAATCCCAAAAATTCCCCCAAAAAATCCACCAAAAAAATGAAAAAAAATTCAATTTTTTCCCCCCAAAACCCCAAATTTTCCCCAAAAATTCCCCAAAAATCCCCAAAAATCCCCAAAAATCCCCAAAATTTCCCAAATCCCCCCAAAATAAAACAAAATAAAAGGTTGGGGCAAAATTTCCCCAAATAAAAAATAATTTTCCCCAAAAAAGGTTTCAGAAACCGGAATTGGAAATAAAAAAACCACAGAAAATTTTCCCAAAACCCATTTACCAATTTGGGGGCCAAATTTTTGATTTTGGGGTTCCCAAACTTCTGGGGATGTTTTGGGGCTGTTTTGGGGGTTTTTGGGATTTTTGGGGCCATTTTGGGATTTTTGGGGTTTTTGGGGCCGTTTTGGGATTTTTGGGATTTTTGGGGTTTTGGGGGCTTTTGGGGCGTTTGGGATTTTTGGGATTGCTTTAAATTGGGGCCGTTTTTTTTGGGCTTTTGGGGCTTTTTTGGGCTTTTGGTTTTTGGGCATTTTTAGGGGCGTTTTGGGGCCTTTTGGGATTTTCGTTTCTTGGGGCGGTTTTTGGGATTTTTGGGGGCCGTTTTGGGATTTTTGGGGCGTGGGCGGGGTGGGTTGGGGTTATGGGGCTTTGGGGCTTGGGGCTGGGTTTTGATTGGGATTTTGGGGCTTTTGGGATTTTTGGGGCTTTGGGGTGGGGTTTGGTTTTGGTTTTTGGGGCTGGGGCTGGGTTTGGGGTTTGTTGGGGCTGGGGGTTTGGGGCCTTGGGGTTTGGGGCTGGGGGCTTGGGTTGGGGCCTTGTTGGGGCTTTGGGTTTTGGGTTTTGGGGGCCGTTTGGGGCGTTTTGGGGGCGTTTGGGATTTTGGGGATTTGGGGGCGTTTTTGGGGTTTTTGGGGCCGTTTTGGGGCCGTTTTTGGGATTTTGGGGCTTTTGGGGCCCTTTTGGGGCCCTTTGGGCTTGGGGCGTTTGGGGGCGTTTTGGGATTTTGGGGCCATTTTGGGGCGTTTGGGGCCGTTTTGGGATTTTTGGGATTTTTGGGGTTTTGGGGATTTTGGGGCGTTTTGGGATTGTTTTGGGGTTTTGTTTGGGGCTTTGGGGCGTTTTGGATTTTGGGCTTTTGGGGCGTTTGGGATTTTGGGATTTTTGGGGCCGTTTTGGGGGTTTTTGGGGCCGTTTTGGGATTTTTGGGATTTTTGGGGCCGTTTTGGGGCCGTTTTGGGGTTTTGGGGCGTTTGGGGCCATTTTGGGGGTTTTGGGGATTTTTGGGGCCGTTTTACCTTTTGGGTTTTGGGGGGCTTTTTGGGATTTGGGGCGTGGGATTTTTGGGATTTTTGGGGCCGTTTTTGGGGTTTTTGGCGTTTTGGGGTTTCGGGGACTCACGAAGGAGATGCAGGCGGCCAGGAGCAGAATCCGCACCAGGAGATCCTCGAACTGCTCGACCACCAACTCCCAGATGGACTTGCCTGCGGAATTCGGGGCGAAATTCGGGGATTTTGGGAAAATTTGGGGATTTTGGGGGGAAATTATTTGGGATTTTGGGGGATTTTTGGGGGGATTTTTGGGGCTAATTTTGGGAGAAAATTTGGGAATTTTAGGGGGAAAATTTGGGAATTGGGGGGAAATTGGGAATTTTGGGGGGAAATTCGGGAATTTTGGGAGAAAAATCGGGAATTTTGGGAAAATCGGGAATTTTGAGGGGAAATCTGGGAATTCTGGGGATTTTTTGGGACATTTTTGGGGATTTTTGGAGCATTTGAAGCTATTTTTTAAGGTTTTTTTCGGGGATTTTGGGGACTTTTTTGGGGCTTTGTGGGGGAAAATCTGTGGATTTTGAGGGAAAATTTAGGGAATTTGGGAAAATTGGGAGTTTTGGGGGAAAATTCGGGATTTTTGGGGATTTTTTGGGGGAATTTTTGAGGCTAATTTGGGGAGAAAATTCAGGGATTTTGCGAAAATCAGGAATTTTGGGAGAAAATTTGGGAATTTTGGGGGAAAAATTCGGGAATTCTGGGGATT
This sequence comes from Camarhynchus parvulus, assembly GCF_901933205.1. Taxonomy (NCBI): domain Eukaryota; kingdom Metazoa; phylum Chordata; class Aves; order Passeriformes; family Thraupidae; genus Camarhynchus; species Camarhynchus parvulus. The sequence goes on from NW_022148446.1 coordinate 163,987, forward strand.
TTTTGGGGACTTTTTTTTGATTTTTGGGGCTAATTATGGGAGAAAATTCGGGAATTTTTGGAGAAAATTTGGGAATTTTGGGGGAAATTTGGGAATTTTGGGGGAAATTTGGGAATTTTGGGGATTTTTTGGGGGAAATTTTGGGGATTTTGGGGAAATATTTGGGATTTTTGGGGGAAATTTTGGGGATTTTTTGGGAAATTTTAGGGAAGTTTTGGGGATTATGCGATATTTTTGGGGGGGATTTTTTGGGGATTTTAGGGAATTTTGGGAATTTTGGGAAATGGGGATTTGGGGGTGTTTGTATTTTGGTTTTTTTGGGACATTTTTGGGGATTTTTGGGGCTAATTTTGGGAGAAAATTCGGGAATTTTAGGGGGAAAATCTGGGAATTTTGGGGGAAAATTGGGAATTTGGGGGGAAAATTTGGGGATTTTAGGGATTTTTCTGGGACTTTTTGGGGGACATTTTTGGGGATTTTGTACATTTTTGGGAAGGGTATTTGGGGATTTTTGGGGGAAAAATTCGGGGATTTTGGGAAAATTGGGAATTTTGGGGGAAAAATTTGGGGATTTTGGGGGGAAATTCGGAGTTTTGGGGATTTTTTGGGGACTTTTCTGGGATTTTTGGAGCGTTTTATGTGATTTTTAGGGGTTTTTGGGGATTTTTTTGGGGAAAATTTGGGAATTGGGGATTGGGGATTTTGGGAAAATTGGGGATTTTGGGGGAAAAATTGGGAATTTTAGGGATTTTTGGGGATATTTTTGGAACATTTATTGCTTTTTTTTTAGGGTTTTTTTGGGGGATTTTTGGGGCTAATTTTGGGAGAAAATTCGGGAATTTTGGGGGAAAATTTGGGAATTTTGGGGATTTTTTGGGACATTTTTGGGGATTTTGGGGGGAAAATTCAGGATTTTTGGGAAAATCGGGAATTTTGGGGGAAATTTGGGAATTCTGGGGATTTTTGGGACATTTTTGGGGATTTTGGGGGGGAAATTCGGGAATTTTGGGGATTTTTGGGGGATTTTTTTTGGAACATTTGGGATTTTCTTTTTTTTAGGGTTTTTTTGGGGGTTTTTTGGGGGAAATTCGGGGATTTTGGGGGAGAAAGTTCGGGAATTTTGGGGGAAAATTGGGGGATTTTAGGGATTTTTTGGGGACTTTTTTGGGGACTTTTGGAATGTTTTATGCTGGTTTTTTAGGGGGTTTTGGGGATTTTTGGGAGAAAATTCTGGAATTTTGGGGGAAAATTTGGGAATTTTGGGAAAATTGGGAATTTTGGGGGAAATTTGGGAATTTTGGGGATTTTTTGGGGACATTTTTGGGGATTTTTGGAGCATTTTATGTGATTTTTAGGGGGTTTTGGGGATTTTTGGAGGGAAATTTGGGAAGTTTGGGAAAATCGGGGATTTTGGGGGAAATTTGGGAATTTGGGGGATTTTTGGGGATTTTTGGGGACTTTTTGGGATTTTTGGAGCATTTGATGCTATCTTTTTAGGGGTTTTTTGGGGATTTTTGGGACTTTTTGGGGGGGAAATTTGGGAATTTTGGGGGAAAAATCAGGAATTTGGGGAAAATTGGGAAATTTGGGAAAATCTGGGAATTTTAATGGAGTTTTTGGGGGATTTTTATGGATTTTTGGGGGATTTTTAAAATTTTGGGAGTTCTTCAGGGGCTTTTCAGGGATTTTGGGGAAAATTTGGGGTTTTTTGGGACTTTTGGGGGCTTTCTGGAGACTTTTTGGGACATTTTTCTTGACATTTTGGGGGATTTTTGGGGGGATTTTTGGGGGGATTTTGGGGGGATTTTTGGGGCTTTTTATTTTTTCCATTTTTAGGACTTTTTTTGGGACTTTTTGGGGACAATTTGGGACTTTTGGGGGCGTTTTGGGTCATTTTTCGGGCATTCGGGGACATTTCAGGGGCATTTTTGGGCATTTTCGAGACTTTTGGGATCAATTTTTGGTCATTTTTGGGTATTTTGGGACAATTTGGGACATTTTTGGGGCATTTTGGGTTTGTCACTCACCTTCCTCTGCCGGCAGCTCTGGGGGGAGAAAAGGGCACGTTAGAGAGAACCCCAAAAACCCCCAAATTCCCCCAAAATTCCCCAAAAATTCCCAAAATCCTCAAAAAAATTCCCCAAATTTCCCCCCAAAAATTCCCAAATCCCCCAAATTCTCCAAAATCCTCAAAGAAAACCCCAAAAATCCTCCAAAAAAATTCCCAAAATCATCACAAAACTTCCAAAATCGCCCCCAAACCCCCCCACCAAAAAAAATCCCCAAAATTTCCCCAAAAAATCAGAAAAAAATTCCCTAAAAATCCCAAATTCTCCTGAATCCCAAATCCCCCAAAATCCCCTCAAAAATACCCCAAAAAATTCCCTCAAAAATCCCAAAACCTCTCCAAAATCTCCTAAAATCCCCCCCAAAATCAAAAAAATCCCCAAAATTTCCCCCAAAATCCCAAATCCATCCCTGAAATTTTCCAAAAATCCCCCAAAATCTCCAAAAATTCCCCCAAAAGCCCCGGAAAAACCCCAGAAAATTTGAAAAAGAATCTCAAAAATCTCAAAAAATCCCAAATTCCCAAATTTCTCTAAAAGCTCCTTAAAAAAACCTGAAAAAAATCCCCAAAAATCCCCAAAAAACCTCAAAAAATCAGAAAAAAATCGAAAAAAAAAAAATCAGAAAAAATTCCCCAAAAAATCCCCCCAAAATTCCTAAATCCTAAAAACCAAATCTATCCCCAAAATCCCCCAAATTGCCCCAAAAAATTCCCAAAAAACGCTCGGAAATGCCCAAAATGTCAAAAAATCCCTAAAAATTCCCTAAAAATTCCCCCAAAAATGCAAAAAAAATCCCAAAATTCCTCCAAAAAGTCCCTAAAAGTCCCAAAAAATCCCAAATCGCCCCAAAATATCCCAAAAAAATCCCCACAAAATTAAAAAATCCCCAAAAATTCCCCCCAAAAAATCCCCAAAAATCTGAAAAAATCCCCCAAAAATCCCCAAATCCCCAAATCTTGAAACCTCTCTAAAGTTCCCTAAAAACAAAAAAAAAATCCCCCAAAAATCCCCCAAAAGTGCAAAAAAATCCCTCAAAATTCTCAAAAAATCCCCAAAAATCCCTCCAAAAATCTGAAAAAAATCCCCAAAAAATCCTAAAAATCCCAAATCCCAAATCTCCTCTAAAATCTCCCAAGTCACCCAAAAAAACCCACAAAAAATCAGAAAATAATCCCAAAAATTCCCTAAAAATCCCCAAAAAATCCCCCCAAAAATCCCCCAAAAAATCTGGAAAAAAAATCTCAAAAAATCCCTAAAATCCCCAAATCCCAAAACCGCCCTAAAATCCCCTAAAAACCCCAAAAAATCGCCCCAAAAATCCCCAAAATTCATCCAAAAAAGCCCTTAAAAAATCCCTAAAAATTCCCAAAAAATCCCCAAAAATTCCCTCAAAAATCTGAAAAAAAATCCCCAAAAATCCCTAAAATCCCCAAATCCCAAAACTGCCCTAAGATTCCCTAAAACCCCCAAAATCCCCAAAAAATCCCTAAAAAAATCTGAAAAAAACCTTTAAAAAATCCAAAAAAAATCCCCCAAAATCCCCCAAAAATCGCCAAAAAAAAAATCCCAAAATTCCTCCAAAAAATCCCTAAAAATCTCAAATCCCAAAACCTCTCTAAAATCTCCCGAATCACCCCAAAATTCCCCCCAAAATCTGAAAAAAATCAGAGAAATTCCCCAAAAAGTCCCGAAAAAATCGGAAAAAATCCCAAAAAATCCCTAAAAATCCCAAATCCCAAAACCTCCCTAAAATCCTCCAAATCACCCCAAAATTTTCCCAAAAAATCTGAAAAATATCCCAAAAAATCCCTAAAAAATCCCCAAATCCCCGAATCTCAAAACCTGTGTAAAATCCCCTAAATCACCCCAAAATATCCCCCCAAAAAACCCCAAAAATCTCAAAAAATCTGGGAAAAAATCCCCAAAAATCCCCAAAAAAACCCCTAAAATCCCCCAAAACCTGGAAAAAACCTCCCAAAAATACCTAAAAATCCCTAAAATTCTCCCCAAAATCCCCAAAAAAGAAAAATCTCAAAAATCCCAAAATCCCCAAATACTTCCCTAAAATCCTCCAAATCACAAAAACCCTAAAAATTTCCCAAAAAAAAAAATCCCCAAAATCCCCCTCAAAAAATCCTAAAAATCCCCCAAAAACCCCAAAAATCCAAAAATCAAAAAATCCCAAAAAATCCCAAATCCCAAATCTCCTCTAAAATCTCCCAAATCACCCAAAAAAAGAGACAAAAAATCAGAAAATAATCCCCAAAAATCCCCTAAAAATCCCAAAAAATCCCCTAAAAATCCCATTTTTTCTCCCCAAATCAGCTCAAATTTTCCCAAATTTTCCCCAAATCAGCCCAAAATTTAAAATATTGAACTTTTTCTCACCATTGGGTCCGTATTTCTCGAGGCTCCTCTTGACCTGCTCGGGGCTCAGCCCGACGCTCTCGGTCACCCCGAAAACCCAAAAATCCCCGAAAAATCCCCAAAAATTCCCTAAAAAATCTGAAAAAAATCCCAAAAAATCCCTAAAATCCCCAAATCTCAAAACCTCCCTAAAATTCCCTAAAAAAACCCCAAAAACCAGGAAAAAAACTCAAAATAATCCCAAAATTTCTCCAAAAATACCTAAAAAAATCCCTAAAAATTCTCAAAAAATCCCCAAAAATCCCTCAAAAAATCTGAAAAAAATCCCCAAAAAATCCCTAAAAATCCCTAAAAATCCCAAATCCCAAAACTCCTCTAAAATCTCCCAAATCACCCGAAAAAACAGAAAAAAATCAGAAAATAATCCCAAAAATTCCCCTAAAAATCCCCAAAAATCCCCTAAAAATCCCCAAAAATCCCCTAAAAATCCCATTTTTTCTCCCCAAATCAGCTCAAATTTTCCCAAATTTTCCCCAAATCAGCCCAAAATTTAAAATATTGAATTTTTTCTCACCATTGGGTCCGTATTTCTCGAGGCTCCTCTTGACCTGCTCGGGGCTCAGCCCGACGCTCTCGGTCACCCCGAAAACCCAAAAATCCCCGAAAAATCCCCAAAAATTCCCCAAAAAATCTGAAAAAATCCAAAAATCCCTAAAATCCCTAAATCTCAAAACCGCCCTAAAATTCCCTAAAAACCCCCAAAAATCGCCCAAAAAATCTCCAAAATTCATCCAAAAATTCCCTAAAAAATCCCCAAATCCCCGAATCTCAAAACCTGTGTAAAATCCCCTAAATCACCCCAAAATATCCCAAAAACCCCAAAAATCCCCCAAAAAATCTGGGAAAAAATCCCCAAAAATCCCCAAATCCCCAAATCTAAAATTCCCTAAAATCCCCCAAAAACCTGGAAAGAAAATCTCAAAAAAAGTCCCAAAATTCCTCCAAAAATACCTAAAAAAATCCCTAAAAATTCTCAAAAAATCCCCAAAAATCCCTCAAAAATCCGAAAAAAATCCCAAAAAATCCCAAAAAATCCCAAATCCCAAATCTCCTCTAAAATCTCCCAAATCACCCGAAAAAAACCCCAAAAAAATCAGAAAAAAATCCCAAAAAAATCCCCTTTTTTCTCCCTAGACCTCCTAAAATTGCCCCAAATTTTCCCAAATTTTCCCCAAATCAGCCCAAAATTTAAAATATTGAATTTTTTCTCACCATTGGGTCCGTATTTCTCGAGGCTCCTCTTGACCTGCTCGGGGCTCAGCCCGATGCTCTCGGTCACCCCGAAAACCCAAAAATCCCCGAAAAATCCCCAAAAATTCCCCAAAAAATCTGAAAAAAAATCCCCAAATCCGCAAATCTCAAAACCTCCCTAAAATTCCCTAAAAAAACCCCAAAAACCAGGAAAAAAATCTCAAAATAATCCCAAAATTTCTCCAAAAATACCTAAAAAAATCCCTAAAAATTCTCAAAAAATCCCCAAAAATCCCTCAAAAATCAAAAAATCCCCAAAAAATCCCTAAAAATCCCAAATCCCAAACCCTCTAAAATCTCCCAAATCACCCGAAAAAAGCGAGAAAAAATCAGAAAATAATCCCAAAAATTCCCCTAAAAATCCCCAAAAATCCCCTAAAAATCCCATTTTTTCTCCCCAAATCGCTCAAATTTTCCCAAATTTTCCCCAAATCAGCCCAAAATTTAAAATATTGAACTTTTTCTCACCATTGGGTCCGTATTTCTCGAGGCTCCTCTTGACCTGCTCGGGGCTCAGCCCGACGCTCTCGGTCACCCCGAAAAAGGCCAAACATTCCTCGGCCGTTTTGGCGTGAGCGTTCTCCATCCTGCGCTTTGCCCAAAATCCCCAATTTTGGAGGCCAAAAAATCTTCGGGGGGGGAGAGGAAAAAAAATCGAGGGGGAAAAAGCAAAAAAAAAAGGGAGAAAAACGGTGAAAAAATGGGGAAAAAATGAAAATAAAATGGGGAAAAAATGAAAATAAAAGGGGGAAAAAATGGGGAAAAAAATGAAAATAAAAGGAGGAAAAAATGAAAATAAAAGGGGGAAAAAATGAAAATAAAATGGGGAAAAAATGAAAATAAAATGGGGAAATAAATGGGAAAAAAAGGGCGGAAAGGGGAGGAAAAGGGGAAAAGGGGAAAAACGCTGAAAGAAAAAAAATGAAAATAAAAGAATGGAAAAAAAAAAGATAAGAGGAATAAAATAATAAGGAGAAATGAAAAGAAGAAATGAAGTTCAAAGAAATGAAGTTCAAAAAAAAGAAAAAATTTTAAAATCAAATTAAATGGGGAAAAATGAAATTTAAATGGGGAAAAATATCAAATTTAAAGGGGGAAAAAATAAATTAAAGGGGGAAAAATCAAATTTAAAGGGGAAAAAATCAAATTTAAAGGGGAAAAATGAAATTTAAATGGGGAAAATATATCAAATTTAAAGGGGAAAAAATCAAATTTAAAGGGGAAAAAATGAAATTTAGAGGGGAAAAAAAATCAGATTTAAAGGGGGAAAAAAATCAAATTTAAAGAGGGGAAAATGAAATTTAAAGGGGGAAAAAATGAAATTTAAAGGGGGAAAAAATCAAATTTAAAAGGGGAAAAAATCAAATCTAAAGGGGGAAAAAAATCAAATTTAATGGGGAAAAAAATCAAATTTTAAAGGGGAAAAAAATCAAATTAAAAGGGGAAAAAAACCTCCAAAAAATCAAATTTAAAGGAGGAAAAAACACCAAAAAAAATCAATTTAAAGAGGGGAAACGGCCCCAAAATCGGAAATTTTCATCCTCCCCCCCCCCAGTGTCGGCGGCGCCGCCGGAGGCGTTTGGGGGAGGGGGGAGGAGCGCGGGGGGGTTAAAAAGGGGGAACCCCCCCCCAAAATTGTCCCCCCCCCGGGTGACGCTTTCACCCCTCCCCCACCCGCGGCTATTTCGGGAGTGATGGACGGGAGGGGCTGGGGGGGGGAGGGGAGGGGGGGAGGGGAAATTGGGGAAAAGTTGGGGGGAAAATGGGGGAAAAATTGGGGAAAATTGGGAAAAAAAATGGGAAAAAATTGGAGAAAATTCGAGGAAAATTTGGGAAAAATTGGGGAAAAATTGGGAAAAAATTGGGGGAAATTTGGGGGAAATTTGGGAAAAATTGGGGGAAAATGGGGGAAAAAATTGGGGGAAATTTGGGGGGAAATTTGGGAAAAATTGGGGAAAAATTGGGAAAAAATTGGGGGAAATTTGGGGGGAAATTTGGGAAAAATTGTGGGGAAAATGGGGAAAAAATCGGGAGAAAATTGGGGGAAATTGGGGGGAAATTTGGGGAAAAATGGGGAAAAAGTTGGGGGAAATTTGGAAGAAAATTGGAGAAAATTTGGGGAAAAAATGGAAATAATTAGGGAAAAAATTGGGAAAATTTGGGGGGGAAATGGGGGAAATTGGGGTGAAAATGGGGAAAATGTGGGGAAAAAATGGGGAAAAAATGGGGGGAAATTTGGGGAAATTTGGGGGAAAATTGGGGAAAATTGGGAAAAAAAAAAATTGGGGAAAAATTGGGGGAAAGTTGGGGGTTCTCGTCCCAAAAATGGGGAAAATTGGGGAAAATTAGGGAAAAAATTGGGGGCAAAATGGGGGAAATTTGGGGAAAAGTTGGGGAAAATTTGGAAAAAAAAAAGGAGAAAATTTGGGGAAAATTTGGGAAAAATTGGGGGGAAATGGGGAAAAAATCGGGAGAAAATTGGGGGAAATTTGGGGAAAATTTGGGAAAAATTGGGGGAAAATTGGGGAAAATATGGGAAAAATTGGGGGGAAATTTGGGGAAAATTAGGGGCGAAAATGGGGAAAAATCGGGAGAAAATTGGAAGAAAATGGGGGAAATTTGGGGAAAGTTGGAGGGAGTTGTCCCCAAAAATGGGGGAAAATTGGGGAAAAATTGGGGGGGAAATGGGGGAAATTTGGGGGAAAAATTGGGGGAAAGTTGGGGGAAAATTGGGAAAAATTAGGGAAAAATTGGGGGAAAATTTGGGGGAAAATTGGGGGAAAATTGGGGAAAATTGGGGGAAACTCGGGGGGGTTTGTCCCCAAAAATGGGGGAAAACTGGGGAGAAAATTGGGGGGAAAATGGGGGAAATTTGGGGGAAATTTGGAAGAAAATTGGAGAAAATTTGGGGGAAAATGGAAAAAATTGGGGGGAAATGGGGGAAAAAATGGGGAAAAGTTGGGGAAATTTGGGAAAAAATTGGAGAAAATTTGGGGAAAAATTGGGAAAAATTGGGGGGGAAATGGGGGAAATTGGGGGGAAAAACTGGGAGATAATTGGGGAAATTTGGGGGAAAGTTGGGGGTTTGTCCCCAAAAATGGGGAAAATTGGGAAAAATTAGGGAAAAAATTGGGGGGGAAATGGGGGAAAATCAGGGGGAAATTGGGGGAGAAATGGGGAAAAAATTGGGGAAAATTGCGGGGAAATTTGGGGAAAAATTTGGGGAAAATTAGGGAAAAATTGGGGCCGAAATGGGGAAAATTGGGGGGAAAATTTGGGGGAAAATTGGGGAAAAGTTGGGGGGTTTGTCCCCAAAAATGGGAGTAAATTGGGAAAAAATAGGGAAAAATTTGGGGGGGGAAATTTGGGGGAAATTTGGGGAAAATTGGGAAAAAGAAAAAATTGGAGAAAATTTGGGGAAAAGATGGAAAAAATTAGGGAAAAAATTGGGAAAAATTGGGCGGGAATGGGGGAAAAATGCGGAAAAGTTGGGGGAAATTTGGGAAAAAGTTGGAGAAAATTTGGGGAAAAATTGGGGGGGAAATGGGGGAAATTTGGGGGAAAATGGGGAAAAATTTGGAAGAGAATTGGGGGAAAATTGGGGCAAAAAGTTGCTAAAAAATGGACCCAAAATTGGACAAAAAATCCTCAAAAAAGGACCCCAAAATGCCCCCAAAATTCCCAAAATTGGCCCCAAAATTTCCCCCAAAAATGGCCCCAAATACCCCAAAATTGGACCCAAAATTAGACCCAAAATTCCTCAAAATTGGGCCCCAAAAATGACCCCAAAACCTCCAAAAAATGGCAAAAAGTTCCCCGAAAATTTGCCACAAAATTTCTCAAAAATGGCCCCAAAATTCCCCCCAAAAATGTGAATTTTTTTCCTGAAATGGCCCCAAAATTCCCCAAAATTGGGTCCAAAATTTCCCCCCAAAAAATTGGACCCAAAATTCCCCAAAATTGACCCCAAAAAAGGCAAAAATTCCCCCCAAAATTCCCCAAAAATTCCCCCAAAATTGGACCCAAAATTCCCCCAAAATTCCCCAAATTCGGACCTGGAAAATGCCCCCAAAATTTTCCCAAAATGCCCCAAAATTGTCCCCAAATCCCCCCCCCACTGGAGGTCAAAGGTCGCGTCCTCCCCTGGGGGTCATTGGGGTGGGGGAGGGGCAGGGAGGGGGCGGGGCTTGGGAGGGGTTTGGGGGTGGGGGAGGGGCGGGGTCAGGGGTGGGGGAGGGCGGATTTGGGGGCGGGGCCTGGAAGGGATTTAAGGGAGGGGGAGGGGCGGATTTTGGGGTGGGGGAGGGGTGGGGTCTGGGGTGGGGGAGGGGCCTGGAAGACATTTGGCGGTGGGGGAGGGGTGGGGGGAGGGGCCTGGAAGGGATTTAGGGGTGGGGGAGGGGCAGATTTGAAGGTGGGGAGGGGAAATTTTGGGGGTGGGGGGGGGGGAGGCGTCTGGGATGGGGGAGGGCGGGGGCCTGGAAGGGATTTGGGGGGGGGGGGGGGGGGGGGGGGCCTTGGGGGTGGGGGGGAGGGGTCAGGGGTGGGGAGGGGCGGATTTGGGCTGGGGAAGGGGGTGGGGCCCGGCTTGGGGGAGGAGCCTGGAAGAGATTTAAGGGTGGGGGAGGGGCAAATTGGGGAGGGGGAGGGGCGGGGTCTGGGGTGGGGGAAGGGCGGATTTGGGGGCGGAGCCTGGAGGGGATTTGGGGGTGGGGGAGGGGCGAGGGAGGGGAGGGGCCTGGAAGGGATTTAAAGGTGGGGGAGGGGCGGATTTAGGGGTGTGGGAGGGGCAGATTTAGGGGTGGGGGAGGGGCGGATTTAGGGGTGGGGGAGGGGTGGATTTGGGGGCGGGGCCTGGGTGGGATTTGGGGGTGGGGAAGGGGGCGGGGTCAGGGGTGGGGGAGGGGCCTGAGGGGATTTGGGGAGATTGGGGGGGGGAGGGGCGGGAAGGATTTTTGGGGGAATTTTGGGAGAATTTTGGGGCGATTTTGTTTTGGAAATTTTGGGGGAATTTAGAAAAGAATTTGGGGTGAATTTTTTCGGGGAAGATTTGGAGATTTTGGGAATTTGGGGGGGATTTTTTGGGGGGGGATTTTGTGGATTTCGGGGGAATTTTTGGAGAATTTTTTGGATTTTTTTGGGGAATTTTGGGGGGAATTTTTGGGGGATTTTGGGAGGAATTTGGGGGATTTTTAAAATTTTTTTTGGCGAGATTTTGGGGAGAATATTCTGGGATTTTTTTTTTTATTTTTGGGGAAAATCGTGGGGAATTTTTGGGAGAAATTTTTAAACGTTTTGAGGGATTTGGGGAAATTTTTTTGCTTATTTTTAGGGGAATTTTTGGAGATTTCGGGGGAATTTTTGGGAGGATTTTTTAAAATTTATTTTTATTTATTCGTGATTTTTTGGAGGTAATTTTTTTAATTTTTGGGGGGAAGTTTTGAGATTTTGAAAGGCGATTTTTTGGGATTTTGAAGGAATTTTTAAAAAATTTATTTTATTTTCTCCTGATTTTGGGGGGTAATTTATTAATTTTTGGGGAACAATTTTTTACGATTTAGAGGGGAATTTTTTTTGTAATTTATTTTTATTTTTTCGGGATTTTTGGGGGGGTAATTTTTTAATTTTTAGGGGACAATTTTTGAGGATTTTGAGGAGAATTTTCTTAAAATTTATTTTTATTTTTTCGTGATTTTTGGGGGATAATTTATTAATTTTTGGGGAACGAATTTTTTAGGTTTTTGAGGGGAATATTTTCTGTAATTTATTTTTATTTTTCGCGATTTTTTAGGGTAATTTTTTTAATTTTTGGGGACAATTTTTTACGATTTAGAGGAGAATTTTTTTTGTAATTTATTTTTATTTTCTCGGGATTTTTGGGGGGGTAATTTTTTAATTTTTAGGGGACAAATTTTTAGGCTTTTGAGGGGAATTTTTTTGTAATTTATTTTTATTTTTTCGTGATTTTGGGGGATAATTTATTCATTTTTGGGGAACGATTTTTTTAGGCTTTTGAGAGGAATTTTTTTTGTAATTTATTTTTATTTCTTCGGGGCATTTTTTGAATTTTCGGGGGGAATTTTTTAATTTTTGGGGGACGATTTTTTTAGGATTTAGAGGGGAATTTTTTTTGTAATTTATTTTTATTTTTTCGGGATTTTCGGGGGGGGGTTTAGGGTGGGGGAGGGGCGGTTTGGGGTCATTTGGGGCGGGTGGGGGAGGGGCCTGGGCCGGGGGGTGGGGGAGGGGCGGCGGGCGCCGCTTTTACCCTAAAAAGGCCCCGGTGGGAAAAAGAACCAAAAATAACCCGGGGGGGGGAGGGGGGGTGGGGAGGGGCGGCTCCCAAATTTGGGGGGCGCAGCTGCCGCCCCTCCCCCACCCCCGCCAGGTGCTGCCCCTCCCCCCCTTCATCCGCCGCCAAAACCCATCCAAAAAAAAAAACCCCAAAACCCCAAATTTTCCCTTTTTTCACCCCAAAATTCGCGGGGAAATTCCCGGGATCGAAACAAAATCCTGAATTTGGTCGGAATTCCCGAAATTTTTAAAAAGAATCACTTTTTTGGGGTTTTTTTTTATGGTTTTATTCCGAATTTCGCCCCAAAAAAATCAAAGGAAAAGGGGGAAGGGAAAACCCGGCCTGGATCCGGAGTGAGATCGGGAATGGGGAAAACCCGGAGTGGATTCCGGGCTGGGATTTTGGGGGAAAATCCTGGAATTTCTTTGGGATTGGCGGGAAAACCCGGCCTGGATTCAGGATCAGGAGCAAATCCCGGCCTGGATTCCAACCTGGATTGGGATCAGGGACAAATCCCGGCCTGGATTGGGATCAGGATCGGGAGCAAAACCCGGAGTGGATTCTGGGCTGGGATTTTGGGGGAAAATCCTGGAATCAGGGGGAAAACCCGGCCTGGATTTAGCCTGGATCAGGACCAGGTCCAAATCCCGGCCTGGATTTAGCCTGGATTGGAATCAGACTCCAGTCCTGGCCTGGATTGGGATCAGGATCGGGAGCAAAACCCGGAGTGGATTCCGGGCTGGGATTTTGGGGGAAAATCCTGGAATTTCTTTGGGATCGGGGGGAAAGCCCAGCCTGGATCCAGTCTGGATTGGGATCAGGAACAAATCCTGGTCTGGATTGGGATCAGGAACAAATCCTGGCCTGGATTTAGCCTGATTTGGGATCAGGAGTAAATCCCGGCCCAGATCAGGATCAGACTCAAAGCCCAGTCTGGATCCTGGATCAGGAGCAAATCCCGGCCTGGATTCCAACCTGGATTGGGATCAGCAACAATTCCTGGCCTGGATTGGGACCAGGATCGGGAGCAAAACCCGGAGTGGATTCCGGGCTGGGATTTTGGGGGAAAATCCTGGAATTTCGTTGGGATCGGGGGGAAAACCCGGCCTGGATTGGGATCAGGTCCAAATCCTGGCCTGGATTTAGCCTGAATTGGGATCAGGAGTAAATCCCGGCCCGGATCAGGATCAGACTCAAAGCCCGGTCTGGATCCTGGATCAGGAGCAAATCCCGGCCTGGACTACGATCAGGATCAGGAGCAAAACCCGGAGTGGATTCCGGGCTGGGATTTTGGGGGAAAATCCTGGAATTTCTTTGGGTGTGGGGAGAAAACCCGGCGTGGATCCAGTCTGGATTGGGATCAGGAACAAATCCTGGCCTGGATCAGGATCAAGAGCAAATCCTGGCCTGGATTCCAGCCTGGGTTGGGATCTGGAACAAATCCTGGCCTGGATCAGGATCAGACTCAAAGCCCGGCCTGGATTCCCCTTAAGACCAGGATTAAAACCCGGCCTGGATCAGGATCAGGAACAAATCCCAGCCTGGATCTGGATCAAGAGCAAAACTCGGCCTGGATCCGGATCAGACCCCAATCCCGTTTTTTTCCCATTTTCCCTCCATTTTTTCCTGTTTCTTTTTCCCCATTTTTTGGCTTTTTCCCCCCATTTTCCACGGGGTTTTCCGTCTTTTTCCCATTTTGTATTTTCCACCATTTTCAATGTATTTCTTTCAATTTTTTTCTACCATTTCCACCCCATTTTCCCCTGATTTTTTCCGATATTCACAATTTTCCCCATTTCTTTCCATTCTTTCCCATTTTTTTCCATTTCCCCATTTCTCCCATTTTCTCCCATTTTTTTCCCATTTTTTCACCATTTTCCCCCATTTTTTACCTCTCTATTATTTCCCATTTTTTCCACATATTTTTTCCATTTTTTCATCATTCTTTCCCCAATTTTTCCCCATTTCCTCCCATTTTTAACCCCTTCATGTCCACGCTCAACCTCAGCCCCCAAACCTCCATTTTTAACCCTTTCTTCCCCGTTTCTCCCCCTTTTTTTCACCATTTTTCCCATTTTTTTGCACTTTCCATTTTTTCATTTTTTCTCTATTTTCCCCAATTTTTCACCATTTTAACCCCTTCATGTCCACGCTCAACCTCACCGCCATTTTTAACCCTTTCTTCCCCTTTTCTTCTCCGTTTTTTCCCATTTTTCCCCGTTTTTCCCATTTTTTCACCGTTTTCCCCGTTTTTCCGCATTTCCATTCTGTTTTGATTTTTTCTCTGTTTTTCCCAATTTTTTTCGCAATTTTTTCGCCATTCTTTCCTTACTTTTTCTCATTTTTCCCATTTTTCATCTTTTCCCATTTTTCCCCATTTTTCCCATTTGTCCCCATATTTTTTCCGTGTTTTCACCATTTTTTTCCCCAATTTTTCACCATTTTTAACCCCTTCATGTCCACGCTCCACCTCCGCCCCCAAACTGCCATTTTTAACCCTTTCTTCCCCGTTTTTTCTCTTTTTTCACCATTTTTCTCATTTTTTCACCATTTTCCCCATTTTCTTGCCATTTCTTCCCAACTTTTTCCCCATTTTTCAGCGAATCCTCCCATTTTTAACCCCTTCATGTCCACGCTCAACCTCAGCCCCCAAACCGCCATTTTTAACCCTTTCTTCCCCGTTTCTCTCATTTCTTCCCTGTTTTTTCCCATTTCTCCCCCGTTTTTTCCCATTTTTTCCCCGTTTTTCCCCATTTTCACCCCGTTTTCTCCCGTCCCAGCGTCCTCACCCAGCGCACCGTCCTCTCCCTGGCCTCCTCCCAGGAGAAGAGCGGCCGGTAGCCCAACTCGCGCTGCGGCCTTGGCCGTGCGGACGCTGAACGGGGTGGACGCCACCGCCCACGTGTAGGGGTTCAGCAGCGGCGCCCACTTCACCCCGAAACGCCCCAAAATCGCTCTCAGGGCCCCGTTGAGCCAGGCCAGGAACCCCGAGAGGCCCCGGGGCACCCGGGGGCCCCCCGAGATGCCGGCGGGGCCCAGCAGGAGGAGGTTGAAGTCCTCGTAGGGCACCCAGGGCGAGCCGTCGTAGCAGAAGAAAAACTCGCCGCCCACCGAGGCCGGGCGGGCGCGGGCGGCGCGGGCGGCCAGCACGTGCATCCACGCCACGTTCCCTGGGGGGAAATCGGGGAAAATTTGAAATTTTAGCCAAAAAAATGGGGTTTTATAGCGAAATTTGGGTGAAAATTGGACAAAATTTGGATGAAATTTGGGGATTTTATGGGGGAGTTTGGGGGTTTAAGGGTGGCCAGCACGTGCATCCACACCACGTTCCCTGGGGGGAAATCGGGGAAAATTTGAAATTTTAGCCAAAAAAATGGGGTTTTATAGCGAAATTTGGGTGAAAATTGGACAAAATTTGGATGAAATTTGGGGATTTTATGGGGGAGTTTGGGGGTTTAAGGGTGGCCAGCACGTGCATCCACACCACGTTCCCTGGGGGAAATCACGGGAATTTGGGATTTTAGCAAAAAAATAAATGGGGTTTTATAGCGAAATTTGGGTGAAAATTGGACGGAATTTGGGTGAAATTTGGGTGGAATTTGGGGATTTTATTGGGGCTAAGGGTGGCCAGGATGTGCATCCACACCACGTTCCCTGGGGGAAATTGGGGAAAAATTTGAAATTTTAGCAAAAAAAATGGGGTTTTATAGCGAAATTTGGGTGAAAATCGGATGAAATTTGGGTGAAATGTGGGGATTTTATTGGGGGCTAAGGGCGGCCAGCACGTGCATCCACGCCATGTTCCCTGGGGGAAATCACGGGAATTTGGGATTTTAGCAAAAAAATAAATGGGGTTTTATAGCGAAATTTGGGTGAAAATTGGACGGAATTTGGATGAAATTTGGGTGAAATTTGGGTGGAATTTGGGGATTTTATTGGGGCTAAGGGCGGCCAGCACGTGCATCCACGCCACGTTCCCTGGGGGGAAATCACGGGAATTTGGGATTTTAGCAAAAAAAATAAAGGGGTTTTATAGCGAAATTTGGGTGGAATTTGGATGAAATTTGGATGAAATTTGGGGATTTTATCGGGGAGTTTGGGGGTTTAAGGGTGGCCAGGATGTGCATCCACGCCACGTTCCCTGGGGGGAAATCGGGGAAAATTTGAAATTTTAGCCAAAAAATGGGGTTTTATAGCGAAATTTGGGTGAAAATTGGACGAAATTTGGATGAAATTTGGGGATTTTATGGGGGAGTTTGGGGGTTTAAGGGTGGCCAGCACGTGCATCCACGCCACGTTCCCTGGGGGGAAAATCAGGGAAAATTTGAGATTTTAGCAAAAAAAAAAAGGGGGTTTTATAGTGAAATTTTTTCTCTTTTTTTTCCCATTTTTTCCCCATTTTTCACTCATTTTTTCTGGTGTTTTTCCCCATTTTTTCCCTATTTTTCACTCATTTTTTCTGGGGTTTTTTTCCCCATTTTTTCCCCATTTTTCACTCATTTTTCCCCCCATTTTTCACTCATTTTTTCTGTGTTTTTTTCCCCATTTTTTCTGTTTTTCCCCATTTTCCCCTCACCTGCATACACCCTCCCGTGCTCGGCGTTGGGGGGCAGGGTCAGGGGCACGCGCCCCCCCAGGTGTCCATTTTCCCCATTTTCCTCCCATTTTTTCTGGGTTTTTTCCCCATTTTTCTCCCATTTTTCACTTCTTTTTCTTTTTTTTTTCCCTTTTTTTCCCCATTTTTTTCCCTTTTTTTCCCCATTTTCCCCTCATTTTCCCCCTGTTTTTTCTGGTTTTTTTCCCCATTTTTCACTCATTTTTTCTTTTTTTTTTCCCCATTTTTCACTCATTTTTTCTGGTCCTTTCCCCCATTTTTCACTCATTTTTTCCTCATTTTTCACTCATTTTTTCTGGGTTTTTTTTCCCTTTTTCTTTCCCCATTTTCCCCCCATTTTTCACTCATTTTTTCCCCATTTTTCACTCATTTTTTCTGTTTTTTTTTTTCCCATTTTTCACTCATTTTTTCTGGTGTTTTTCCCCATTTTTCACTCATTTTTTCTGGGTTTTTTTTCCCCATTTTTCACTCATTTTCCCCCATTTTTCACTCATTTTTTCCCCATTTTCCCCCCATTTTTCACTCATTTTCCCCCCATTTTTCACTCATTTTTCCCCCCATTTTTCACTCATTTTTCCCCCCATTTTTCACTCATTTTTCCCCCATTTTTCACTCATTTTTTCCCCCATTTTTCACTCATTTTTTCCCCCATTTTTCACTCATTTTTCCCCCATTTTTCACTCATTTTTCCCCCCATTTTTCACTCATTTTTCCCCCCATTTTTCACTCATTTTCCCCCATTTTTCACTCATTTTTCCCCCCATTTTTCACTCATTTTTTCCCCATTTTTCACTCATTTTTCACTCATTTTTTCTGGTCCTTTCCCCCATTTTTCACTCATTTTTTCCCCATTTTTCACTCATTTTTCCCCATTTTTCACTCATTTTTCCCCATTTTCCCCTCACCTGCGTACACCCGGCCGTGCTCTGCGTTGGGGGGCAGGGTCAGGGGCACGCGCCCCCCCAGGCCCCTTCCCCGGCGGTAGAACAGCTCCAGCAGGGGGTGCCGCTCCCCGAAAATCCCCGTGGGGCGCAGGGACAGCGTCACCAGGCGGCCGCCCCCCGACACCTGGGGGGGGATTCCCAAAAATTCCCAAAAATTCCCAAAAAATTCCCAAAAAATTCCACCCAAAAACCCCGAAATTCCACCCAAAATCCCTGAAATTCTACCCAAAATCCCATGAATTCCACCCCAAAATTCCTGAAATTCCACCCAAAAATCCCTGAAACTCCACCCAAAAATCCCCAAAATTCCACCTGAAATCGCCAAATTTTCACCCGAAATCGCCAAAGTTTCACCCAAAATCCCCGTGGGGCGCAGGGACAGCGTCACCAGGCGCCCGGCCCCAGACACCTGGGGGGGATTCCCAAAAAATTCCACCCAAAAACCCTGAAATTCCACCCAAAAACCCCAAAATTTCACCCAAAATCCCCGAAATTCCACCCAAAAATCCCAAACCCCAAATTTTCCATCCCAAACCCCAATTCCAATTTTTGGGACCCCAAATCCCAAAATCCCAAATCCCAATTTTTGACCCAAAACCCCCAAAATTTGGTTTTTTCTCACGGGTTTCCCGTTGGCCTCCAGCAGGAGGCGCTGGATCCCAAACCCCAAACCCCAAATCCCATTTTTGGTATCCCAAAATCCCAATTTTTTGACCCAAAATCCCAATTTTTGGACCCAAAAATCCCCAAATTTGGGTTTTTTCTCACAGGTTTCCCGTTGGCCTCCAGCAGCAGCCGCTCCCTGATCCCAAATCCCAAACCCCAAATTTTCCATCCCAGACCCCAAATCCTAATCCCAAATCCCAATTTTTGACCCAAAAATCCCAATTTTTGACCCAAAATCCCAATTTTTGGACCCAAAATCGCGATTTTTTGACCCAAAATCCCAATTTTTTGACCCAAAATCCCCAAAATTTTTGGACCCAAAAATCCCCAAATTTGGGTTTTTCCTCACGGGTTTCCCGTTGGCCTCCAGCAGCAGCCGCTCCCTGATCCCAAATCCCAAACCCCAAATTTTCCATCCCAGACCCCAAATCCTAATCCCAAATCCCAATTTTTGACCCAAAATCCCAATTTTTTGACCCAAAATCCCAATTTTTGACCCAAAATCCCAATTTTTTAACCCAAAAATCCCCAAATTTGGTTTTTTCTCACGGGTTTCCCGTTGGCCTGCAGCAGGAGGCGCTGGATCCCAAACCCCAAACCCCAAATCCCATTTTTGGTATCCCAAAATCCCAATTTTTTGACCCAAAATCCCAATTTTTTGACCCAAAATCCCAATTTTTGGACCCAAAATCCCAATTTTTTGACCCAAAAATCCCCAAATTTGGGTTTTTTCTCACAGGTTTCCCGTTGGCCTCCAGCAGCAGCCGCTCCCTGATCCCAAATCCCAAACCCCAAATTTTCCATCCCAGACCCCAAATCCTAATCCCAAATCCCAATTTTTGACCCAAAAATCCCAATTTTTTGACCCAAAATCCCAATTTTTGACCCAAAATCCCAATTTTTTGACCCAAAATCCCAATTTTTGGACCCAAAAATCCCCAAAATTTGGGTTTTTCTCACGGGTTTCCCGTTGGCCTCCAGCAGCAGCCGCTCCCTGATCCCAAATCCCAAACCCCAAATTTTCCATCCCAGACCCCAAATCCTAATCCCAAATCCCAATTTTTGACCCAAAATCCCAATTTTTTGACCCAAAATCCCAATTTTTGACCCAAAATCCCAATTTTTTAACCCAAAAATCCCCAAATTTGGTTTTTTCTCACGGGTTTCCCGTTGGCCTGCAGCAGGAGGCGCTGGATCCCAAACCCCAAACCCCAAACCCCAAATCCCATTTCTGGTATCCCAAAATCCCAATTTTTGACCCAAAATCCCGATTTTGGACCCCAAATTTGGGTTTTTCTCACGGGTTTTCCGTTGGCCTCCATCCCAAACCCCAAATCCAAAACTCTAAATCCCAAATTCCCAAAACCTCAAATCCCAAACCCCAAATCCCATTTCTGGGATCCCAAAATCCCAATTTTTGACCCAAAATCCCAATTTTTGACCCAAAATCCCGATTTTGGACCCCAAATTTGGGTTTTTCCTCACGGGTTTCCCGTTGGCCTCCAGCAGCAGCCGCTCGGCCTGGGCCTTGCTCAGCGGGTACGGCTCCGAGTGCCGGGTGGGGTACGGCGAATCCTCGTCCCCCCTGCGCCCCAAAAACGCCCAAAGTCACCCCAAAATCACCGCACCCCCAAATTCCCAAAATCCCCCAAAATCCCCGCGAAATTCCCCAAAAATCCCGCTCAGAAACGGCGAAAATCGCTCCGGGAACGCCCAAAATCCCGCCCGAAAATTCCTCATTTTGGAGCTTCAAAAATCCCCAAAAATCACCCCAAAATCACCACGTTCCCAAATTCCCAAAAAACCCAAAAAATCATGAAAAATTCTACAAAAATTCCGGCAAAAAATCCAAAAAATCCAAAAAACTTCATGAGAATTCCCCCCAGAATAAAACAAAAACAAAAATAAAAATTAAAAAAAAATCCCGCAAAATTCCCACAAAATTAAAAAAAAATCCCCCAAAATTACCCAAAAATGTCTCCAAAATTTCCCCAAAATTAAAAAAAAATTCCCCAAAAATTCCCCGAAAAAATCCCAAAAAATTTCTCCCAAAATCTCACCTGAAAATTCCTCATTTTGGGGCTTCAAAAATCCTCAAAAATCACCCCAAAATGACCACATTCCCAAATTCCCCAAAAAAACTAAAAAAATCATGAAAAATTCTCCAAAAAATTCGGGCAAAAAATCCAAAAAATCCATAAAAATGCCCCCAAAATTAAAAAAAACCAAAATAAAAATTAAATAAATTCCCACACAATTCTAAAAAACCCCAAAAAAATCCCCCAAAAATGTCTCCAAAATTTCCCCAAAATTAAAAAAAATTCCCCAAAAATTCCCCGAAAAAATTCCCAAAAATTTTCCCCCAAATTCCCGGCAGAATTTTGCCCCAAAAGGGCCAAAATCCGCCCAAAATTTCCCAATTTCTGCCGCTTCTGTGGCCGTTTTGGGTCATTTTTTGGGTTTTTTGGGGCGGATTTGGGGGTTTTTGTTTTGGTTTTGGTTTTTTGGGCCATTTTTGGGGTTTTTGGGGGTCCCAAGTCCATTTTGGGGGGATTTTCTGGAGCGTTTAGGGCGAATTTTTTGGGATTTTTTGGGTTTTCAGGGTGTTTTGGAGGGCGTTTTTCCCATTTTGGGGGTTTTTGGGGGTTTTTGGGGCGTTTTTTTCCCCATTTTTGGGGCATTTTTCCCCATTTTTGGTGGATTTTTTTCCCATTTTTGGGGCATTTTTTTCCCATTTTTGGGGCATTTTTTTCCCATTTTTGGGGCATTTTTTTCCCCATTTTTTGGTGGATTTTTTTTCCAATTTTTGGGGTATTTTTTTCCCATTTTTGGGGGCTTTTTTTTCCCATTTTTTGGTGGATTTTTTTTCCCATTTTTGGGGCCTTTTTTTCCCATTTTTGGTGGATTTTTTTTCCCATTTTTGGGGCATTTTCCCCCATTTCTGGGGCGTTCTTTCCCGTTTTTGGGGCATTTTCCCCATTTTTGGGGCATTTCCCCATTTTTGTGGCATTTTCCCCATTTTTGGGCTTTTATTTCCCATTTTTGGGGTATTTTTGGGGGTTTTTGGGGTGAGTGTGTTTGGGCCATTTTTGGGGTTTTCAGGAGTGCTGAGTCCATTTTTGGGGCGTTTTTCCCATTTTTGGCACATTTCCCCATTTTTTGGGATGTTTTTTCCCCTTTTTTGTGGCATTTTCCCCATTTTTGTGGCGTTTTTCCCCATTTTTGGGGCATTT
>NW_022148447.1:0-21679 GCF_901933205.1 Camarhynchus parvulus
GCTCAAAATCCCCAAAAAATCCCCTAAAAACCTCAAAAAAACTCCAAAAAATCACGAAAAGAATCTCAAAAAAATCCCCTAAAAATCTCAAAAATCCCCAAAAAATCCCCAAAAATTCCCGAAGCCCCAGAATTCCCAGAAGTGGCGGAAAGTTCCGGAATTGCCGCTCTCACCTCCGCTCTGAGGGCAGAACTTGGCCACGAGCAGAGCTCAAAATCCCCAAAAAATCCCCAAAAAAAAATCCCCAAAAAATCCCAAAAAAAATCTCCCCAAGGGAGATCTCAAAATCCCAAAAATTCCCCGAAAGCCCAAAAGAGCCCCCCAGATTTTTCGCGGAAGTTCGGAATTGCCGGTCCCTCACCTCCGCTCTGGGGACAGAACTTGGCTGTGGGCAGAGCTCAAAATCCCCAAAAAATCCCCCAAAAAATCCCCAAAAAATCCTCAAAAAATCCTGAAAAAATCCCCAAAAATTCCCAAAAAATCCCCCAAAAATTCCCAGATTTTCGCGGAAAGTTCCGGAATTGCCGGTCCCTCACCTCCGCTCTGAGGGCAGAACTTGGCTGCGGGCAGAGCTCAAAATCCCAAAAAAATCCCCTAAAAATCCCCTAAAAATCCCCAAAAAATCCTGGAAAAATCCTGAAAAAATCCCCAAAAATTCCCAAAAAATCCCCCAAAAATTCCCAGATTTTCGGAAAGTTCTGGAACGTCCCACTGTCTCACCTCTGCTCTGGGGACAGAACTTGGCTGTGGGCAGAGCTCAAAATCCCCAAAAAAATCCCCTAAAAATCTCAAAAAAACTCCAAAAAATCCCCACAAAAAATCCCCAAAAATTCCCCAAAAATCCCCCAAAAATTCCGAGATTTTCGCGGAAGGTTCGGAACGGTCCCGTCTCACCTCCGCTCTGGGGACAGAACGCGGCTGTGGGCAGAGCTCAAAATCCCCAAAAAATCCCCTAAAACCTCAAAAAAAAAAAAAATCCCCGAAAAATCACGAAAAAATCCCCAAAAATTCCCAAAAAACCCCCCAAAAATTCCCAGATTTTCCCGGAAAGTTCTGGAATGTCCCGGTCCCTCACCTCCGCTCTGGGGACAGAACTTGGCTGTGGGCAGAGCTCAAAATCCCCAAAAAATCCCCTAAAAATCTCAAAAAAAAAATCCCCAAAAAATCCCCAAAAAATCCCCAAAAATTCCCCAAAAATCCCCAAAAAACCCCAGATTTTTCCTGGAAAGTTCGGAACGTGCCGGCGTCTCACCTCTGCTCTGGGGACAGGAACGGCTGTGGGCAGAGCTCAAAATCCCCCAAAAAATCCCCTAAAAACCTCAAAAAAAAAATCCCCGAAAAATCCCGAAAAAATCCCCAAAAATTCCCAAAAAATCCCCCAAAAATTCCCAGATTTTCGCGGAAAGTTCCGGAATGTCCCGGTCCCTCACCTCCACTCTGGGGACAGAACTTGGCTGTGGGCAGAGCTCAAAATCCCCCAAAAAATCCCCTAAAAATCTCAAAAAAACTCCAAAAAATCCCCAAAAAATCCCCAAAAATTCCCCCAAAAATCCCCCAAAAATTCCGAGATTTTCCCGGAAGGTTCCGGAATTGCCGGTCCCTCACCTCCGCTCTGGGGACAGAACTTGGCTGTGGGCAGAGCTCAAAATCCCCAAAAAATCCCCTAAAAACCTCAAAAAAATCCCCACAAAATCCTGAAAAAATCCCCAAAAGTTCCCAAAAAATCCCCCAAAAATTCCGAGATTTTCGTGGAAAGTTCCGGAATGTCCCGGTCCCTCACCTCCACTCTGGGGACAGAACTTGGCTGTGGGCAGAGCTCAAAATCCCCCAAAAAATCCCCTAAAAATCTCAAAAAAACTCCAAAAAATCCCCAAAAAATCACGAAAAAATCCCCAAAAATTCCCAAAAAATCCCCCCAAAATTCCCAGATTTTCGCGGAAAGTTCCGGAATTGCCGGTCCCTCACCTCCACTCTGAGGGCAGAACTTGGCTGTGGGCAGAGCTCAAAATCCCCAAAAAATCCCCTAAAAACCTCAAAAAACTCCAAAAAATTCCCCCAAAAAATCACGAAAAAATCCCCAAAAATTCCCAAAAATCCCCCAAAAATTCCCAGATTTTCGTGGAAAGTTCCGGAACGTCCCGCTGTCTCACCTCCGCTCTGGGGGCAGAACTTGGCTGTGGGCAGAGCTCAAAATCCCCAAAAAATCCCTCGAAAAATCCCCAAAAAATCACGAAAAAATCCCCAAAAAATCCCCAAAAATTCCCAAAAAATCCCCCAAAAACCCCCAGATTTTCGCGGAAAGTTCCGGAATTCCCGGTCCCTCACCTCCGCTCTGAGGGCAGAACTTGGCTGTGGGCAGAGCTCAAAATCCCCAAAAAATCCCCTAAAAACCTCAAAAAATCCCCACAAAATCCTGAAAAAATCCCCAAAAATTCCCAAAAAATCCCCCAAAAACCCCCAGATTTTCGCGGAAAGTTCCGGAATTCCCGCTGTCTCACCTCCGCTCTGGGGGCAGAACTTGGCGCGAGGCGCTCGGCGCTGAAGGCGGCGCTGGCGCCCAGGGCGTCGCTGATGCGGCTCTGGCAGAACCACACGGAGCTTCGGCAGCGACGGCAGCGACAGCGCCGCGGGCCTGCCGGGGAAACGGCGAACAAGGGGTTAAACTGGGGGAATGGGGAACAATGGGGAACAAGGGGTTAAACTGGGGGAATGGGGAACAATGGGGAACAAGGGGTTAAACTGGGGAATGGGGAACAATGGGGAACAAGGGGTTAAATTGGGGAAATGGGAACAATGGGGAACAAGGGGTTAAACTGGGGAAATGGGGAACAAGGGGTTAAACTGGGGAAATGGGGAACAATGGGGAACAAGGGGTTAAACTGGGAAATGGGGAACAATGGGGAAAAAGGGTTAATGGGGAAAATGGGGAACAAGGGGTTAAACTGGGGGAAATGGGGACAATCAATGGGGAACAAGGGGGTTAACTGGGAAATGGGGAACAAGGGGTTAAATTGGGGAAATGGGGAAAATGGGGAACAAGGGGTTAAACTGGGGAAATGGGGAACAATGGAGACAAGGGGTTAAATTGGGGAAAATGGGGAAATGGGGAACAAGGGGTTAAATTGGGGAAAAAGGGGGAAATGGGGAACAAGGGGTTAAATTGGGGAAATGGGGAACAATGGGGAACAAGGGGTTAAATTGGGGAAATGGGGAACAATGGGGAACAAGGGGTTAAATTGGGGAAATGGGGGAAATGGGGAACAAGGGGTTAAATGGGGAAAATGGGGAACAAGGGGTTAAACTGGGGAAAATGGGGAACAATGGGGAACAAGGGGTTAAATTGGGGAAATGGGGAACAAGGGGTTAAATTGGGGAAAATGGGGAAAAGGGGTTAAATTGGGGAAAATGGGGAACAAGGGGTTAAATTGGGGGAAAATGGGGAAATGGGGAACAAGGGGGAGGGGAAAATGGGGAAAATGGGGAAAATGGGGAAAATGGGGAAAAGGGGGAAAATGGGGGAAATGAAGTAGTTAGAAAATGGGGGGGAAGGTGGGAAATGGGGATTAAAATGGGGGAAATGGGGGAATGGGAGAAAATGGGGGAATGGGTTAAAATGGGGTTAAAATGGGGAAAATGGGGGGTAAAAATGGGAAATGGGGGAAAATGGGGAAAATGGGGAAATGGAAATTGGGAAATAGGGGTTAAAATGGGGGGGGGAAAATGGGGAAATGGGGAAAAAAAAAATGGGGGTTAAAATGGGAGAAATGGGGAAAATGGGGGTTAAATTGGGGGTAAAATGGGGGAAATGGAGGCAAATGGGGGGAAAATGGGAAAAAATGGGGGTTAAAATGGGAAAAATGGGGGTTAAAATGGGAAAAAATGGGGTTAAAATGGGGGTTAAAATGGGGGTTAAAATGGGGTTGGGGGAAAATGGGGAAATGGGAAAAATGGGGGTTAAAATGGGGACAAAATGGGGAAAAAGGGAGAAATGGGGAAAAATGGGAAAATGGGGGTTAAAATAGAAAATGGGGAAATAAAATGGGAAAAAATGGGGAATGGGGGTTAAAATGGGGAAATGGGGTTAAAATGGGGTAAATTAAATGGGGGTTAAAATGGGAAAATGGGGAAATAGGGGAAATCGGGGGAAAATGGGGGTAAAATGGGGAAAATAGAGGGGAAAATGGGGGGAAAATGGGAAAACTGGGGGTTAAAATGGGGGTTAAATGGGGGGGAATGGGGAAAATGGGGGGAATGGGGAAATGGGGTTAAAATGGAGGTTAAATTGGGGATAAAATGGGGGGAATGGGAAAAAATTGGGGTTAAAATGGGGGAATGGGGGGAAATGGGGAAAATGGGGAAAAATGGGGAAATGGGGTTAAAATGGGGGAATGGGGAAAATGGGGAAATGGGGAAAAATGGGGGTTAAAATGGGGGAAATGGGGGGAATGGGGGAAAATGGGAAAATGGGAAATTGGGGGAAATGGGGGGGAAAAATGGGGAAAAATTGGGGAAAATGGGAAAAAATGGGGGAAAATGGGGGGAAAATGGGGAAATGGGGTAAAATGGGGAAATGGGGAAATGGGGAAAATGGGGAAAAATGGGAAAAATGGGGGGAAATGGGGGAAAAATGGGGGTTAAAAATGGGGGGGGAAATTGGGGAAAATGGGGGAAAAATTGGGGAAAAATGGGGAAAATGGGGAAATGGGAAAAAATGGGAAAAATGGGGGGAAATGGGGAAAAACAGGGGAAATAATGGGGAAAATGGGGAAAAATGGGAGGGAAGGAAAATGGGGAAAATGGGGGAAATGGGAAAAAATGGGGAAAAAATGGGGGGGGGGGAAAATGGGAAAAAAAAATGGGGAATGGAAAAACCAATGGAAAAAATGGGGGGGGAAAAAAATGGGGAAAATTCAAGAGGAATGGGAAAATTTGGGGGAAATTGAGGGGGGGAAATGGGGGGGAAAACAGAAAAATGGGGAAAAATGGGGAAATGGGGAGAAATGGGGAAAAATGGGGGAAAATGGGGAAAACTGAAAATGGGGGAAAATGGGGGGAAAATGGGGAAATGGGGAAAAATAATGGGGGAAATGGGAAAATGGGGATAAAATGGAGGAAATTGGGGAAAATGGGAAAAAATGGGGAGAAAATGGGGAAATGGGAAAAAAAAATGAAAAAAAACAAAGGGGAAATGGGAAAAAATGGGGAAATGGGGAAATGATTGGGGAGAAAACTCAGAGAAATGGGAAAAATGGGGAAATTGGGAGAAAATATGGGTGGAAAATGGGAAATGGGGAAAATGGGGAAAATGGGGAAAAATGGGGAGGAAAATCTGAGAAATGGGGAAAAAATGGGAGGGAAAAATGGAAAAAATGGGAGAAAAAAGGGAAAATGGGAAAAAATGGGGAAAAAATTGGGGGAAATGGGGAAAACGGGGGAAAAATTGGGGAAATGGGAAAAAAAGGGGGGAAAAATTGGGGAAAATTGGGAAAAATGGGAGAAAATGGGAAAAATGGGGAAAAATTGGGAAAATAGCAGAGAAATTGGGAAATAGAGAAAATGGGGAGAAATGGGGAAATGGGGGAAAATTGGGGAAACATTGGGGGAAAACGGGGGAAAAAATGGGGAAAAAAATGGAATAATAGGGGGAAATGAGGGAAATGGGGGGAAATGGGGAAAAAATGGGGGAAATGGGGAAAATAACAGAGAAAATGGGAGAAAATGGGGAAAAGAAACCAGAAAAGAAAGGGGGGAAATGGGGAAAAACAGGGGAAATGGGGAAATGGGGAGAAAACTCAGAGAAATGGGAAAAGTGGGGAGGAAGAGAAATGGGGAGAATTGGGGGGGAAATGGGGAAATAATGGGGAAAAAATGAGGGAAAAAACAGAGGGGGGAAATGGGAAAAAACTGGGGAGAAAACAGGGGGGAAATGGGAAAAAACCCCATGGAAAAACCAAGGGGGAAAATTGGGAAATAATAGGGAGAAAACTCAAGAGGAATGGGAAAATTTGGGGGAAATTGAGATAACCAGGGGGGGAAATGGGGAGAAAACTCAGAAAAATGGGGGGAAAATGGGGAAAAGAGGAAGAAATGGGGAGAAAAAGGAAAAGTGGGAGAAATGGGGGAAATTGGGGAGAAAACTTATAAAAAAGGGGAGAAATGAGAGGAAAAGAGGAAAATGGGGGAAATGGGGAAAAATGTGGAGATAATGGGAAGGAAAGGGAGAAAATGGGGATAAATGGAGGAAAATTGGGGGAAAATGGGGAGAAAATGGGGAGAAAATGGGGGGAAATGGGAAAAAAAACCAGGAGAAAAACAAGGGGGAAATGGGAAAAAATGGGGGAAATTGGGAAATGATTGGGAGAAAACTCCAGAGAAATGGGAAAAATGGGGAAATTGGGAGAAAATATGGGTGGAAAATAGGGGAAACTTGGAAAATGGGGGAGAATTGGGGAAAAAAGGGGGAAATGGGGAGAAAACTCAGAGAAATGGGAAGAAATGGGGGAAGGGAAAGAAATGGGGGAAAATGGGGAGAAAAGTTAGAAAAAAGGGAGAAAATGAGGGAAAAAAAGGAAAAAATGGGGGGAAATGGGGGAGAAACGGAGGGAAACAATGTGGGGCTAATGGGAGGGAAAGGGGGAGAAATGGGGAAATTGGGGAAAATTGGGGAGAAATGGGGAGAAAATGGGAGAAATAGCAGAGAAATGGGGAAAAATTGGGGGAAATGGGGAAAATTGGGGAAATAGCAGAGAAATGGGGAGAAAACGGGGAAATGGGGGAGAAAGTGGGGGAAATGGGAGAAGAAACAGAAAAAAGGGGAAGAAATGGGGAGAAAATGGAATAATAGGGGGAAAAGAGGGAAAATGAGGGAAATGGGGAGAAATGGGGAAAAAACCGGGGAAATGGGGAGAAATTGGGAGAAATAGCAGAGAAATGGGGAGAAAACAGGGGGGAAATGGGGAGAAAATGGGGGAAATGGGAAAAGAAACAGAAAAAAGGGGAAGAAATGGGGAGAAAATGGAATTCCATTCCCAACCTGGCACTGGCTCCATCCCCACCCCTGACTCCTCTCTGGAAGGAATTTTGGGAATTCCCTGGGAATTGGGGACTCCAGTCTCCCTTCCCTTTTCCATCCCCAAAAATCCCATAAAAATCCCCTGGGATGGATCCTGGATCCCAAAATCCCGGAATTCCATTGATGGGATCCCTGGACCTTCAATCCCATCCCATTCCCACCCCTGAGTCTCTCTGGGAAGGAATTTTGGGAATTCCCTGGGAATTCAGGGACTCACTTCTCTTTTCCATCCCCAAATCCCATAAAAATCCCTGGGGATGGATCCTGAGTGTCCTGGATCCCAGAATCCCGGAATGGTTTGGGATGGGATCCATGGACCTTCAATCCCATCCCATTCCCACCCCACAATTCCGGGATTTTCCAGCCTTTCCTGGGACACTCCCAGGGATTCTCTGGGAATTCCTTCCCAAATCCCTCCCAATTTTGAACAGGGCTTTTTTAAGATTTTTGGGGAATTTCTTCAGAATTTGACATTTCCTGCAGGATTTTGTGAGCTTTTTGAGTGAGGATCTGGGGTTCTTTTTCTGGGATTTGGGTTTTTTTGGGGATACCCCAGGAATTCCTTCCCAAATCCCATTTTCCTCCCAGCGCAAAATTCCCACCACTTCCCAACCTGGCACTGGATCCCCATCCCCTCCCAGCTCCTCGGGAAGGAATTTTGGGAAATCCCGGGGAGTTCAGGACTCAGGAAGGTCTCCCTTCCCCTTTATCCCCCAAATCCCATAAAAATCCTGGGGATGGATCCTGAGTGTCCTGGATCCCAAAAATCGGAATGCTTTGGGATGGGATCCCTGGACCTTCAATCACCCCATCCCCACCCTTCCCCACCCTTCTACCCCCGGAAGGGATTTTTGGGATCCAGGAAGGAATTTTGGGAATTCCCTGGAATTCAGGACTCCCCTTCTTGCCATCCCCAAAATTCCGTAAAAACCCTCAGGATGGATCCTGGATCCCCAAAATTTTCGGGAAATGGGGTATAGGATCCGTGGACCGTTAATCCCACCCCATCCCACAATTCCGGGATTTCCCAGGTTTTTGGGACATTCCCAGGGGTTCCCTGGGATTTTTGGGAATTCTTAACGGGGTTGTCCCCATTGTCCCCGGGCCTCCTCGGGCAGCAGGAAGGCGGGAGCGCCGCCGGCGCGGGCCCGATCACCTGCGGGGAGAAAAGAAATAAACGGGAAAGAAATGGGGAAAAATGGGGAAAATGGGGGAAATAAATATGGGAAATATGGGAAATAAATGTGGGAAATGGCAGAAATAAAATATAGGGAAATATGGGAAATAAATGTGGGAAATGTGGGGAATGAAAATGGGAAATCACGGAAATAAAATGCAGAAATATGGGAAATAAATGTGGGGAAATATGGGGAAATAAAAATGGGAAATACAGGGAATAAATCTGGGAAATAAATATAGAGAAAAAAATAAATGTGGGGAAATAAATATGGGGAAATGGGAAATCTGGAAATAGGGAAAAATGGGAAATAAATGTGGGAAATGGGGAAATAAAATATGGGAAATACAGGGAATAAATCCAGGAATATATGGGAAATAAAAATGGGAAATATGGGAAATAAATCCGAGAAATCTGGGAAATAAATCTGGGAAATAAATATGGAAAAAATGGGAAATAAAAGGTGGGAAATGGGGGAAATAAAAAAGGGATACACAGGGAATAAATCTAGGAAATATGGGACATAAATGTGGGAAATATGGGAAATAAATCTGGGAAATAAATGTGCAAAAAATGGGAAATAAATGTGGGAAATAGGGAAATAAATGCTGGGAAATATGGGACATAAATCGCAAATCTGGGAAATAAATCTGGGAAATAAATGTGGAAAAAATGGGAAATAAATGTGGGAAATAGGGGAAATAAATGTGGGAAATAGGGGAAATAAATCTGGGAAATAAATATGGAAAAAATGGGAAATAAATGTGGGAAATAGGGAAATAAATCTGGGAAATAAATATGGAAAAAAGAAATAAATGTGGGAAATGGGGGAAATAAAATATGGGAAATGGGAAATAAATCTGGGAAATGTGGGAAAATAAAATGGGAAATATGGGAAATAAATATGCAATCTGGGAAATAACCCGGGAAATAAATATGGAAAAATGGAAAATAAATGTGGAAATACGGGAAATAAATCTGGGAAATGTGGGAAATAAAAATGGGAAATATGGGAAATAAATCTGAGAAATCCGGGAAATAAATCGGGAAATAAATCTGGGAAATAAATGATGGAAAATGGTAAATAAAGGTGGGAAATGGGGAAATAAAAATGGGAAATACAGGAATAAATCTAGGAAATATGGGACATAAATGTGGGAAATATGGGAAATAAATCTAGAAATAAATGTGGAAAAAATGGGAAATAAATGAGGGAAATGAAATAAATCTGGGAAATAAATATGAAAAAATAGGAAATAAATGTGAGAAATGGGAAATAAAATATGGGAAATAGGGAAATAAATCTGGGAAATAAAAATGGGAAATATGGGAAATAAATAGAGAAATACAGGGAAATAAATCACAGGAAATATATATGGAAAAAATGGGAAATAAATGTGGGAAATGTGGGAAATAAAATGGGAAACGTGGGAAATAAATGTGGGCAATATGGGAAATAAATGTAGGAAATATGGGAAATAAATATGGGAAATAAATATGGAAAAAATGGGAAATAAATGTGGGAAATGAAAATGGGAAATATGGGAAATAAATCTGAGAAATAGGGGAAATAAATCTGGGAAATAAATGTAAGGCAAATATGGGAAATAAAATATGGGAAATAGGAAATAAATCACAGGATGTGGGAAATAAAAATGGAAAATATGGGAAATAATGGAGAAATGTGGGAAATAAATCTGGGAAATAAATGTGGGAAATAAATGTGGGAAATAGAGGAAATAAATGTGGGAAATAGGGGAAATAAATCTGGGAAATAAATATGGAAAAATAGGGAAATAAATGTGGGGAAATGGGAAATAAAATATGGGAAATAGGGAAATAAATGTAGGGAATGTGAGGAAATAAAATGGGAAATATGGGAAATAAATATGGGAAATCTGGGAGGATTAAGGAATAAATATGGAAAAAAATGGGAAATAAATGTGGGAAATAGGAAATAACAGGAAATGTGGGAAATAAAATGGGAAATATAGGAAATAAATCTGAGAAATCTGGGAAATAAATCCGGGAAATAAATAGGAAATAAATATGGAAAAATAGGGAAATAAATGTGGGAAATGGGGAAATAAAATGGGAAATACAGGGAATAAATCTAGGAAATATGGGACATAAATGTGGGAAATATGGAAATAAATCGGGAAATAAATGTGGAAAAATGGGGAAATAAATGTGGGAAATAGGGGAAATAAATGTGTGAAATAGGGGAAATAAATCTGGGAAATAAATATGGAAAAAATGGGAAATAAATGTGGGAAATGGAAATGGGAAATATGAGAAATAAATCTGAGAAATCTGGGAAATAAATCTGGGAAATAAATGTGGAAAAAATGGGAAATAAATGTGGGAAATGGGGGAAATAAAATATGGGAAATAGGGGAAATAAATCTGGGAAATGTGGGAAATAAAAATGGGAAATATGGGAAATAAATATGGGAAATCTGGGAAATAAACCTGGGAAATAAATATGGAAAAAATGGGAAATAAATGTGGGAAATGTGGGAAATAAATCTGGGGGAAATGGGAAATAAAATGTGGGAAATGTAGGGAATAAATGTGGGAAATAAAAATGGGAAATACAAGCAATAAATGTGGGAAATGGGGGAAATAAAATGTGAGAAATGTGAGAAACAACAATGGGAAATGTGGGAAATAAATCTGGGAAATGGGGGAAATAAATCTGGGAAATATAGCAAATAAATGTGGGAAATAAAAATGAACACGTGGGGGGAATAAAATATGGGAAATACAGGAAATAAATGTGGGAAATAAAAATGGGAAATGCAGGGAATAAATGTGGGAAATGGGGGAAATAAAAATGGAAAATACAGGGAATAAACGTGGGAAATGTCGGAAATAAATATGGGGGAAAGGGGAAATAAATCTGAAAAATGTGAGAAACAAATATGTAAAATATAGGAAATAAATCTGGGGAATGGGAAAAATAAACATGGGGAAGTGGGAAATAAATGTGGGAAATACAGGGAATAAATGTGGGAAATAAAAATAGGAAATGGGGAATAAATGTAGGAAATACAGGAAATAAATGTGGGAAATATGGGAAATAAAATATGGGAAATAAATGTGGGAAATGTGGGAAAATAAAGATGGGAAATACAGGGAATAAATGTGGGAAATGTAGGAAATAAGTATGAGGGGAAATGGAAAATAAATATGTAAAATGAAGGCATATAAAGGAAATACAAGAAGGTAAATGAGAAATGGGAAGAAATAAAATATGGGGAAATGGGGAATAAATGTGGGAAATAGAGGGAATAAATGTGGGAAATAAAAATGGGAAATGTGGGAAATACAGGAAATAAATATAGGAAATGTGGGAAAAGTATGGGAAATAAAGGGAATAAATATTGGAAATAAATGTGGGAAATAAATCTGGTCAGAAATGGGGAATAAATGTGGGAAATACAGGGAATAAATGTGGGAAATATGGGAAATAAAATATGGGAAATGGGGGAAATAAATGTGGGAAATAAATGTGGGAAATGGGGGAAATAAATGTGGGGGAAATGGGAAATAAAATGTGGGAAATGTAGGGAATAAATGTGGGAAATAAAAATGGGAAATACAAGCAATAAATGTGGAAATGGGGAAATAAAATGAGAAATGTAGAGAAAACAAAATGGAAATATGGGAAATAAATTGGGAAATGGGGAAAAATTGGGAAATAAAGCAGAAAAATGGGAAAAATAAAATTAGAAAAAAAGTGGGGGAATAAAATATGGGAAATACAGGAAATAAATGTGGGAAATGGGGGAAATAAACATGGGAAATGCAGGGAATAAATGTGGGAAATGTGAGAAATAAATGTGGGGGAAAGGGGAAATAGATGTGGGAAATAAAAATGGGAAATACAGGGAATAAATCTGGGAAATAAATATAGAAGAAATGGGAAATAAATGTGGGAAATATGGGAAATAAATTGGGAAATAAATATGGAAAAAAATGGGAAATAAATATGAAATGTAGAAATAAAAAATGGGAAATTGGGAAATAAGGAGAAAATGGGAAATAAATGGGAAATAAAATAGGGTTTTGGGAGGGAATTTAAAATTGGGAATTTTTGGGGTTTTTTTGGGAGGTATTTAGGGGTTTTTGAGGTTTTTTGGGGGGGATTTTTGTAGATTTTTGGTGATTTTGAGGAGGTTTTTTTAGGAGTTTTTGGGGATTTTAGGGGAATTTTTTGTTATTTTGTTGGGGGCATTTTAAGGGGATTTTAATGGGATTTTTCGTAAATCTTAAAAGAGATTTTTGGTGGTTTCTGGGGGGATTATTTTGAGGTCTTTTGGGGAGTTTTAGAGAATTATTGGGGAATTTTCTTGGATTTTTTGGTCATTTTCTTGGATTTTTCTGTTTTGGAGTTTAGGGAATTTGGGGGATTTTTTTAGGATTTTTGGGGGGATTTTTAAATGATTTTTTGGAATTTTTAAAGGATTTTTTTCGGTATTTTTAAAGAATTTTTGGGAGTATTTTTGGAGAACTTTTGGGGAAATTTCTTGGATTTTTGAGGAATTTTTTAGGGTTTTTTCAGACATTTTATGAGAATTTGGGGGATTTTTTTTGGATTTTTTTTGGGGGGGAGTTTTAAAGGATTTTTTGGTGATTTTTTGGGGTTTTTTGGGGATTTTTTCATTTTTTGGAGATTTTTTGGGGCGATTTTTAGGGCAGATTTTGGAGGTTTTCTGGGATTTTTGGAGGGGATTTATGGAGGATTTTTGGGATTTATTTGGGGATTTTTTTAGGGTTTTTTGAGATTTTTTAATTTTGGAGGATTTTTGGGGAATTTTTTAGGATTTTCTGGGGGATATTTGGAGAATTTTTGGGAGGTTTTCTTGGATTTTTGGGACTTTTTAAAAAAGTTTTGGGGGATTTTTAGGGTTTTTTCGGGCTTTTTTTGAGAATTTTTGGGGAATTTTCTCGGATTTTTGGGAGATTTTTCAGGGAGTTTTTTGAGACTTTTCAGGGATTTTTCTTGAATTTTAGGGGCTTTTTTGGTTTTTTTTTGAGGATTTTTTTGAGAATTTTGGGGAAATTGTCTTGGAATTTTTAAAGGATTTTTGGACAATTTTTAATAGGATTTTTTGGTGATTTTTGGAGGCTTTTTGGTGATTTTTCAGTGATATTTCAATGGGGTTTTTTTTTGGCATATTTGGGGAGGATTTTTGGGGATTTATTTCAGGATTTTTTGGGGTTTTGAGGAATTTTTTGGGATTTTTTTCCTGGTGGGTTTGTAGCATTTTTAGGGTGATTTTTGAGAATTTTTGGGGGATTTTTTAGGGAGTTTTTTTTTTGAGATTTTTTTGGACAATTTTGGGAAATTTTTTAGGGATTTTTGGGGAATTTTCTTGGATTTTTGGTGAATTTTCTTGGATTTTTGGGGCATCTTTGAGGGATTTTTTTAGGATTTTTTCAGGCTTTTTTCAGATTTTTTGAGGAATTTTCTTGAATTTGCGGGGGATTTTGGGGGCTTTTTGAGGGAATTTTTGGGAATATTTTTTTGATTTTAAACTGATTTTTTTTGAGATTTTCATACAGAATTTTGGGGTGATTTTTTGGGAATTTTGGGCTTTCTGGGGGGCCGATTTAGGGAAATTTATTAGGGTTTTTGGGAGATTTTTTAGGGGGAATTTTTGGGGGATTTTTAGGAGTTTTTGGGCATTTTTTGAGGATTTTAAATGGGATTTTTGGGGATTTTGTTGAGAATTTTTTGGTGTTTTTTTGGTGTTATTTTTGGAATATTAAGGATTTTCTTCAGCTTTTTTTTTGGTTTTTTTTAAGAGGAATTTACAGAATTTTTTTGTTTAGTTTTTAGAGTTTTCTTTTATTTTTTGGGATTTTTTAGGTTTTTTTAAAGTATATTTTTGGGGGTTATTTTGGAGTTTTTTTAGTGGGTATGGGGGGATTTTTTGGGGATATTTGGAGTGGATTTGGGGGATTTTGTAGTTTTTTTGGGGGATTCTTCAGGAATTTTAAAGGATTTTGGTGAAATCTTTAGGATTTCAGGTTTTGGGAAATTTGGGGAATTTTTGGGGTTTTTTTAATTTTTTTAGGATTTGGAAATTCCCTAGAACAGCCCTCATGGAAAAGAAGAAAATTCCAAAGGAAAATTCCCAAAGAAAATTCCGGAATTCAACAAATCCCAACCCTGGGAATGCCAAAATTCCCTCGGGATGAGCTGCAATCCCAAATTGCTGGGATTTTCCTGCATTTGGAGATCTCGGGACGCCCCAAAATTGGGGGAAATTTGGGGAAATTTGGGATTTTCCAGACCTTTTTCATGAAGACGGAATCCTGGCGGGAACATTTCTCCACCTTCAGCTTCAGCAGCGACAGGTCGGTGATGGAACTGCGGAAAAATCCGGAAAAAATTCCAGAAAAATTCAGAATTTCCCATCCCAAATCCCAAAAATCCCAAATTTCCCCATCCCAAATCCCCAAAATCCCAAATTTCCCCATCCTAAATCCTGGAAATGCTGAATTTCCCCATCCCAAATTCTCAATTTTTCATCCCAGCTCTGATCCCAGCTGGGAAAATCCAGGAAAAAATCCAGAAAATTCTGGAAAATTCCAGGAATTTCCTCACGCCAAATCCCAGATTTTCCTTCCTGAGCCGGATCCCAGCTGGGGAAATCCAGAGAGAAAAATCTGAAAAAAAAAATCTGTAAAAAAAATGACAAAGTCTGAAAAAAATCTGTAAAAATTCTGTAAAAAATGTGAAAAAATCTGAAAAATTGTCTGTAAGAAATGTTAAAACAAGCTGGAAAAAAAATCTGTAAACATGCAGAAAGGTTCTGGGAAAAATCCGGAAAAATTCTTGGAAAATTCAAAAAAAATTCTGGGAAAATTCCCCCAAAATTCTGGGAAAATACCAGAAAAAAATCCCAGAAAATTCCAGAAGAATTCTGGGAAAAATCCAGAAGAATTCTGGGAAAATTCCAGAAAAATTCCCAGAAAAATTCCTGGAAAATTCTGGGGAAAATCTGGAAAAATACCCAGAAAATTCCAGGAAAATTTCCCAGAAAATTCCAGAAAGGTCCCAGAAAAATTCTGGGAAAATTCCCAAAAAATTCCCAGAAAATTCCTGAAAAATTCCCAGAAACTTCCAGATAAATTCTGGGAAAATTCCCCAAAAATTCTGGGAAAATTCCAGAAAAATTCTGGGAAAATTCCAGAAAAATTCGGGGAAAATCCCAAAAAATTCTGGGAAAATTCCCCAAAAATTCTGGGAAAATTCCAGAAAAAAATCCCAGAAAAATTCCAGAAAAAATCTGGATAAAACCCGAAAAAATTCCCCATAAATCCCAGGAAATTTCCCAATAAATCCCAGAAAAATTCCCCTGTATTTCCCACCCCCCGTGCCCGAATTTTGCATTTTTCAGAGCGCCCTGGGTACCTGGCCGAGTGCAGGCGCTGGCGCAGGCGGTGGCAAGAAAATTCCAGGGAAAAATAAATCCAAAAAAATTCACAGAAAATGCCCGAAAAATTCTGGGAAAATTCCCCAAAACTTCTGGGAAAATTCCAGAAAAAGTCGGGGAAAAGCCCAAAAAATTCTGGGAAAATTCCCCAAAAATTCTGGGAAAATTCCAGAAAAAAATCCCAGAAAAATCCCAGACAAATTCCCAATAAATCCCAAAAAATTCCCCATAAATCCCAGGAAATTTCCCAATAAATCCTAGAAAAATTCCCCTGTATTTCCCACGCCCCGTGCCCGAATTTTGCATTTTTCAGAGCGCCCTGGGTACCTGGCCGAGTGCAGGCGCTGGCGCAGGCGGTGGCAAGAAAATTCCAGGGAAAAATAAATCCAAAAAAATTCACAGAAAATGCCCGAAAAATTCTGGGAAAATTCCCCAAAACTTCTGGGAAAATTCCAGAAAAACTCGGGGAAAATCCCAAAAAATTCTGGGAAAATTCCCCAAAAATTCTGGGAAAATTCCAGAAAATATCCCAGAAAAATCCCAGACAAATTCCCAATAAATCCCAGAAAAATTCCCAATAAATCCCAGAAAGTTTCCCATAAACCCCCCTGTATTTCCCACCCCCCGTGCCCGAATTTTGCATTTTTCAGAGTGCCCTGGTGACCTGGCCGGGTGCAGGCGCTGGCGCAGGCGGCAGAAAGGAAATTCCAGGGAAAAATAAATCCAGAAAAATTCCCAGAAAATGCCAGAAAAATCCTGGGAAAATTCCAGAAGCATTCTGGGAAATTTCCCAGAAAATTCCAGAAGGATTGTGGGAGAATTCCAGAAAAATCCCCAGAAAAATCCTGGAGAATTCTGGGAAATTTGCATATGAATTGTGGGAAAATTCCAGAGAAATTCCCAGAAAATTCCATTAAAATTCTGGAGAAATTCCAGAAAAATTATGGGCAAATTGCAGAAAATTCCAGAAAAATTCTGGAAATATTCCCGGAAAATTACCAGGAAAATCCCCTCAAAAATCTGGGGAAATTCTGGGAAAATTCCCCCAAAATTCTGGGAAAATTCCAGAAAAATTCTGGGAAAATTCCAGAAAAATTCGGGGAAAATCCCAAAAAATTCTGGGAAAATTCCCCAAAAATTCTGGGAAAATTCCAGAAAAAAATCCCAGAAAAATCCCAGACAAATTCCCAATAAATCCCAAAAAATTCCCCATAAATCCCAGGAAATTTCCCAATAAATCCCAGAAAAATTCCCCTGTATTTCCCACGCCCCGTGCCCGAATTTTGCATTTCGCAGGTACCTGGCCGGGTGCAGGCGCTCGCGCAGGCGGCGCCGGTCGAGGAAGCTGCCCAGGATGTCGAGCACGAACGTTTGCAGCTGCGGCTCCGGCAGCAGCGCCGGGCACAGCAGGCGCTCCAGGAACGCGCCGGGCAGCGCCGTCAGCAGGCTGCTGCTCTGGAAACCCGACGAGACCTGCGGGGAAAACACAAATCCAGGTACAGCAAATCAAACACTGAGGAATTGATTAACAAAAAACGCAAAGGAAATCGCAAAAAATTCGGTGAAATCGCAAAAAAAATACCCCCAAAAAATCCCAAAGAATTCCCCAAAGAATTCCCCAAAACCACCCCTGAAATCCCAAAGAAGTCACCTAAAATTCCAGGTAAAAAAACAGAAAAAAATCCCTAAAAATATCCCCCCAAAAAGCCTCAAATCCCCCCAAAAAGTCACAGAAAACCCCGCAAAAAGCCCAAAGAATTCCCCAAAACCACCCCTAAAATCCCAAAGAATTCACAGAAATCACCAAAAAACCCCAAACAATTAAAAAATCCCAAAGAGTTCCCCAAAAAAGCCCAGGAAAAAAAAGGAAGAAATCCCCAAAAAAGCACCCAAAGAATCCCAAAAGAACCACCCCAAAAATTCCAAAGAATTCCCCAAAAAACTCCCAAAAATCACCCCTGAATTCCCCAAAAAATCCCCAAAAATTCACAAAAACCCCACAAAAAATCCCAAAGAATTCCCAGAAACCACCCCTAAAATCCCAAAGAATTTACAGAAATCACCAAAAAACCCCAAACAATTAAAAAATCCCAAAGAATTCCCCAAAAAAGCACCCAAAGAATCCCAAAAAAACACCTCAGAAATTCCAAAGAATTCCCCAAAAAACTCCCAAAAATCACCCCTGAATTCCCCAAAAAATCCCCACAAATTCACAAAAAACCCCACAAAAATCCCAAAAAATTCCCCAAAATCCCCCCTAAAATCCCAAAGAATTCACTGAAATCACCAAAACACCCCAAACAATTAAAAAATCCCAAAGAATTCCCCAAAAAAGCCCAGGAAAAAAAAGGAAGAAATCCCCAAAAAAGCACCCAAAGAATCCCAAAAAGAACCACCCCAGAAATTCCAAAGTATTCCCCAAAAAACTCCCAAAAATCACCCCTGAATTCCCCAAAAAATTCCCCAAAAATTCACAAAGAATTCACTGAAAGCGTGACAAGAAATTCCCCAAAAATCACCAAGAATTCCCAAAAATTACAGGTAAAATCCCAAAGAATTCCCAAAAACCACCCTAAAAATTTCCAACAAATTCTGGAGCAAAAAAACTCCTGAAATCCCAAAGAATTCCAAAAAATCCCAAAGAATCCCAAAAAAACCACCCCAAACATTTCCAACAAATTCTGGAGCAAAAAATCTCCTGAAATCCCAAAGAATTCCAAAAAATCCCAAAGAATTCCCAAAAACCACCCCAAACATTTCCAACAAATTCTGGAGCAAAAAACTCCTGAAATCCCAAAGAATTCCAAAAAATCCCAAAGAATTCCCAAAAACCACCCCAAACATTTCCAACAAATTCTGGAGCAAAAAATCTCCTGAAATCCCAAAGAATTCCAAAAAATCCCAAAGAATTCCCAAAAACCACCCCAAACATTTCCAACAAATTCTGGAGCAAAAAAACTCCTGAAATCCCAAAGAATTCCTGAAAATCCCAAGAGAAGTACCTGAAATCCCAAAGAATTCCCCAAAATCACAGAAAACCACCAAAATCCCAAAGAATTCCCAAGAATTCCCAAAATTCCCAAAATGCCTGAAATCCCAAAGAATTCCCAAAATTCCCAAGAAATCTGCCTGAAATCCCAAGGAATTCCCAAAAATCACAAAAATCCCAAAGAATCCAATAAAAACCCCTCTAAAATCCAGAAAAAAAAATCACCAAAATCCGCACCAAGAATCCAAAGAATTGCCATGGATTGTTTGAGATGTTTGATCGTTTTCCAGGATTTCCCTGGAATGGTCCCACCTGGAACAGGTGCCCCCAAATTCCCCCAAAAATTTCCCAAAATTTCCCCAAAATTCCCCCAGAATTCCCCAAAATTTCCCCCCAGAATTCCGGAGTTTCCCAGGCTGTGTGTGGCACCTGGAGCAGGGATTTGAGCAGCATCAGCTGGGTCAGGCGCGTCCGGCTCTCCGTCCTGCGGAACACCCAAGGGAAAAGTCGGGAATTCCGGGAATTCCGGGAATTCTGTCTCTGAGAATTCCCAACATTCCCAAGGCAGGAATTCCCAGATTTTAAAAAAAATCCCCCAAATTCCAAGATGATGGAATTCCCACCATTTCCAAATTTTACCGGAGTTGGAATTGCTGGAAATCCGAGAATTCCCGAAATTCCCCAAATTCCCCAAATTCCCAAAATTCCAAGATGATGGAATTCCCACCATTTCCAAATTTTCTCAGAGTTGGAATTCCTGGAAATCCGAGAATTCCCGAAATTCCCAGGACTGGAATTCCCAGGGCAGGAATTCCCAGAATTCCTGAAATTCCTAGACTCAGAATTCCTGGACATCGGAGAATTCCCAAAATTCCCAAAGCAGGAATTCCCAAAATTCCAGGAGACAGAATTCCCACAATTGCCAGATTTTCCGAGAGCTGGAATTCCTGGAAATCCGAGAATTCCCCAAATTCCCAAAATTCTCAGGGCAAGAATTCCCAAAATTCCCAAGGCAGGAATTCCCAGATTTTTTGAAAATTCCCAAAATTCCAAGATGATGGAATTCCCACGGTTTCAAAATTTTCCCAGAGCTGGAATTCCTGGAAATCCGAGAATTCCCGAAATTCCCAAAATTCCCAGGGCGGGAATTCCCAGAATTCCCAAAATTCCCCAAATTCCCAGAGCAGGAATTCCCAGATTTTTTGACAATTTCCAAAATTCCAAGATGATGGAATTCCCACCATTTCCAAATTTTCCCAGAGCTGGAATTCCTGGAAATCCGAGAATTCCCAAAATTCCCAGGGCAGGAATTCCCAGATTTCTGACAATTCCCACAATTCCCAGGGCTGGAATTCCCAGATTTCCTGAAATTCCCAGAATTCCTGAAAATCCCAGACCCAGAATTCCTGGAAATCCAAGAATTTCCCAAATTCCCAGATCCAGAATTCCCAAAATTTCCCAGGGCTGGAATTCCCAGAATTCCCGGGGCTGGAATTCAAGAATTCCCAGCATTCCTGAAATTCCCAGACCCAGAATTCCTGGAATTCTGAGAATTCCAGCTCTGGGAAATTTTGGGAATTGCCAGAATTGCAGCTCTGGGAATTCTGGGAATTGCAGGAATATTGGGAATTCTCAGAAATCCAGCAATTCCGGCTCTGGGAAGTTTGGGAATTCCAGGTCTGAGGATTTTGGGAATTTTCAGAATTCTGGGAATTCTGGGAATTTTGGGAATTTTGGGAATTGTCAGGATTCCAGCTCCATGAATTCTGGGACTTCCAGCTCTGGGCATTTTGGGAATTCCAGGAATTCTGGTTCTGGGAGTTTTGGGAATTTTACCTTTGGGAATTTTGGGAATGGTTGGAATTCAGGGAATTCCGGCTCTGGGAATTCCGGGAATTGTGGGCGGGGTTCACCTGTCAGATCCTGATCCCACTCCTGGGAATTTTGGGAATTCTGGGAATTCCAGCTCTGGGAATTTTGGGAATTGGGAGCGGGGCTCACGCAGGGCATCCTGATCCCACTCCTGGGAATTTTTGGGAATTTTGGGAATTTTTGGGAATTTTTGGGAATTCCAGGAATCGGGGGCGGGGCTCACCCGTCAGGCTCGGCTCCTGGCTCCGGGAATGTTGGGAATTTTGTTAATTTTTGGGAATATTTGGGAATTCCGGGAATCGGTGTTGGGGCTCACCCGTCAGGCTTGGCTTCCGGCCCCGGGAACGGGAATCTGGGAATTTTGGGAATTTTTGGGAATTCTGGGAATCGGGGGCAGGGCTCACCCGTCAGGCTCGGCTCCCCGGCCCGGGAATTTTTGGGGAATTTTTGGGAATTTTTGGGAATTTGGGAATCGGTGTTGGGGCTCACCCGTCAGGCTCGGCTCCCGGCTCCAGGATGCTCTGGGAATTTTTGGGGAATTTTGGGAATTTTTGGGAATTTTTGGGAATCGGTGCTGGGGCTCACCTGTCCGGCTCGGCTCCCGGCTCCGGGCCGCTGCGGGAATGTTGGGAATTGCGGGAATTGTCGGGGATGGGCACTTTGTTCATGATGAACAGCATCACCTCCGACTGCTGGTACGGCGGCAGCGTCGCCGAGAACGAGCCTGGAAAAACAACGGGAATGACAACAGCGGGAACGAGAACAGCGGGAATGAGAACAGCGGGAACGAGAACAGCGGGAATGAGAACAGCGGGAATGAGAACAGCGGGAATGAGAACAGCGGGAACGAGAACAGCGGGAATGAGAACAGCGGGAATGAGAACAGCGGGAATGAGAACAGCGGGAATGAGAACAGCGGGAATGAGAACAGCGGGAATGACAACAGCGGGAATGAGAACAGCGGGAATGAGAACGGCGGGAATGAGAACAGCGGGAATGACAACAGCGGGAATGAGAACAGCGGGAATGAGAACAGCGGGAATGACAGAGAACAGCGGGAATGAGAACAGCGGGAATGAGAACAGCGGGAATGAGAACAGCGGGAATGACAACAGCGG
>NW_022148448.1:0-21631 GCF_901933205.1 Camarhynchus parvulus
TCTTCACAGGTAATAAAGGGGCACAGGGTATCGGGGTACGCTATAGTGCATGAAGGGTTGGTGGCCATAGAAAGAGAAAGTTACCTTCCAACTGGTCAGCCCAAGCGTGTGAGTTGTGTGCCCTAAAAGGGAGCTCTGGAAATATTAGTGCAGAAAAGGGGAACAATAGATACAGGACTCAAAATACGCTTTTGGAATAGTGCATAACTTTGGGAAAATTTGGGAAGAGAGGGGGCTAATAAATTCAAAGGGAAACGGACTCATTCATGAAAAACTTATTTTAGAAGTGCTAGAAACATTACAATTACCAGAAAAAGTAGCAGTGGTATACGTTCAAGGACATCAAAAAGTGGTGACTCAGGAGGTGTGACAGAATAATTTAGGAGATTTAGAAGTTAAAAATGCAAGTGAATCAGAGACAGAAAAACTAATAATGGTATTAAACCCCATGAGAGAAATGCAAGAAGTCCCTGTATTCAGTGGGACAAAAGAGGAAGAACTCCTTAAAATAGGAGCCAAGATGGATAAGGAAAGGAAGTGGAGACTAGCAGATGGGAGGCAAATGTTGAATGAACCCCTTGCCAAGAAAATGCTGGAAGGCATACATGGAACAACACACTGGGTTACACAAGCGCTAAGTGATCAATTTCTATGGTATTTGGGATGCAAAGGAATTTTC
This sequence comes from Camarhynchus parvulus, assembly GCF_901933205.1. NCBI lineage: Eukaryota > Metazoa > Chordata > Aves > Passeriformes > Thraupidae > Camarhynchus > Camarhynchus parvulus. The sequence continues at coordinate 680 of NW_022148448.1, forward strand.
AGGATAGCTAAGCAAGTAACTGAACAGTGTGTGATATGTCAACAAGTGAATAAGAAAATCATGAGGAAAACACCCAGGGGAGGGGGAGAACTGCCTTACAGCCCTTTCAAAACATCCAAGTAGACTTTACTGAGCTTCCCCAGGTACAACGGTGGAAGTTTTTGCCAGTGATAGTCGATCACGTGACTCATTGGGTAGAGGTGGTACCCACTGTGAAAGCCAATGCCAATGTTGTGAGTAAAACACTTCTAGAATCAATCATTCCCCAATATGGGATGGCAAACAAGATTGATTCAGACAGGGGAACTCATTTCACATCAAAGATATGAAAATCAAGACCCTTCAGCTGTAAATTGGTAAGGTCTTAACAAACCATTTAAATTTTTGAAAGTAAAAATGATTTCTCACATAGGGTTAGGGAATGTGAGGCAAGATTGTCCACACTGGGTCAGCACCAAGGTAAAACTTCACTGACCCGGCCAGACCTTAGGAGCAGCCCTACATCAATAGCAATCACAGAATGCTGCAATCAGCTCTTCTTTAAAGAGAGCAGTAATAAAATACACTCTTTAAAATAGGATTACAAATTTCTTAAAAGCTCTTTGAAATATTTCTCCTTAACTGTAAAAGGAAATCTTCCTGATGAACAGGACAAGACCAGAGGGAAATCAAGGCAGAACCATGGTTTGTCAGGACTTGCTTGATCCTAATGAGCCCCGTGGTGCATTTGGAGCTGAGCCCTTGAACCTCAGGGCCTGAGAGGAGATTGCACAAACCTTTCCGGAATTCAAAGTCAGTGGAAAAACTCTAAGTGTGTCAAAGCATGAATGGGTCCCACCGAGGTCCATCTTATTCTTATTAAGCTTTCCTGTAGTTAATATTAATAAACTTTTCTTTATACCCTTTTAAACTTCTGAGCCTACTTTGCCTTTTTTCTAATCCTACCTCACCGCGGGAAATGAGTAAGGATGTTCTAGTGAGTGCACTGGTAATGAACCAACCCTGAACCCACCACACTAATTGATGCATTGGCTGAGAAATCTCAAATTGGTGAACCAAAACCACTACAGAAACCTTCCTGATAAACTGCAGGAGAACAAAGAGAAATCAAGGCAGAGCCATGGTTTGTCAGGACTTGCCTGACCCTAATGAGCCCCGTGGTGCATTTGGAGCTGAGCCCTGGAACCTCAGGGCCTGAGAGGAGATTGCACAAACCTTTCCAGGAGTCAAAGGCAGAAGAAAACACCCAAAGTGTCTCAAGGCATGAATGGGTCCCACTGAGGTCCATTCCCAACACAGGCTCCTCATGGACTCCTTGGAGGAGAGAACTGGTGGCCAGGATGGCACAAAAACTTCTCAGAGACTCAGTGTGGAAAGGAAAATCCAAAGTACCTTAAAACCCTTCAGTATCTCAAAGTATTAATGAGCCCCACTGAGTGTCAGTACAAAGCTCTCCAGGGACTCGTTAAAGCAGATAATTGGGGCCATGATTGCACAAACCTCTCACAGAGTCTGGATCAAAAGGGAAACACCAAGTACCTTAAAATAACTGAAGTACCCTGAAGCATTAATGAGCCCACTGAGTGTTGTTACTGACAAAGCCTCTCCAGGGACTAATTACAGCAGATAATTGGAGGCCATGATTGCACAAACCTCTCAGAGACTCCAAGGCAAAAGCCAAACCCGAAATTTTGGGTTCGTTGATGGTCATCGGTGGTCATTGGTGGTCATTGATGGTCATTGGTGGTCATTGATGGTCATTGATGGTCATTGGTTGTTGTTGATGGTCATTGATGGTCATTGATGGTTATTGATGGTCACTGATGGTCATCAATGGTCATTGATGGTTATTGATGGTCACTGATGGTCATCGATGGCCATTGATCATCGTTGATGGTCATCGATGGCCACTGATGGTCATAGATGTTCATCAATGGTCATTGATGGCCTTTGATGGTTGCTGAAGGTCACTGATGGTCACTGATGGTCCCTGATGGTCATCGATGGCCGTTGATGGCTGCTGATGGTCACTGATGGTCACTGATGGCTGTTGATAATCATTGATTGTCATGGATGGTCATTGACAGTTGTTGATGGTCACAGATGGCCATTGGTGGTCGTTGATGGTCGTTCATAGCTGTTGATGGTTGTTGATGACCATTAGCGATCATTGATGATCATTGATGGGCACTGATGGTTATCGATGGTCATCAATGGTCATCGATGGTCATCGGTGGTCGTCTATGGTCATTGATTGCTGCTGATGGTCATTGATGGCCGTTGATGGTCATCAATGGGCATTGAGGACTGTTGATGACCATTAGTGGTCATTGATGGCCATTGGTTGTTATTGATGGTCATTGATGGTCACTGATGGCCATTGACGGCCATTGATGGTCATTGATGGTCATTGATGGCCATTGGTTGCTGTTGATGGTCACTGATGGTCATTGATGGTCACTCATGGTCATTGATGGTCATTGATGGCCATTGGTTGCTGTTGATGGTCACTGATGGTCATTGATGGTCACTCATGGTCATTGATGGTCACTGATGGGCATTGACGGCCATTGATGGTCATTGATGGTCACTCATGGTCATTGATGGTCATTGATGGCCCTTGATGGTCACTGATGGTCATTGATGGTCATTGATGGTCACTGATGGGCATTGACGGCCATTGATGGCCATTGATGGTCACTCATGGTCATTGATGGTCATTGATGGCCATTGATGGTCATTGATGGTCATTGCTGGTCATTGATGGCCATTAGTGATCATTGATGGTCACTGATGGTCATCGATGGTCATTAATGGTCATTGACGGCCATTGAAGGCTGTTGAGGACCATTAGTGGTCATTCATGGCCATTGATGGTCACTGATGGCCGTCGATGACCATTAGTGGTCATTCATGGCCATTGATGGTCATTGATGGTCATTAATGGTCATTCATGACAGTTGATGGCCATTGATGGTCATTGATGGCCTTTGATGGTCATTCATGACAGTTGATGGCCATTGATGGTCACTGATGGCCATCGATGACCATTAGTGGTCATTCACAGCCATTGCTGACCATTGCTGGCCATCAATGGTCATCGATGCCAATTCATGCTCATTGATGGTCACTGATGGTCACTCATGGCTGTCAATGACCACCAGTGGTCATTGATGACCGCTGCTGCTCCCTTGAGTGTCCAGCAGGGGTGGCCGAAGCCTTTTGTCCACTCAGTGTCCAGTGGTCATCGAGACCTCCTGTCCTCCTGCTGTCCCGTGGTCATCGAGGCCTTTCCACCATGGAGTGGCCGGTGGTGGCCGAAGCACCGGCCATGCCCAGGACAGAGTGGGTGGAGCCTTTTCCAGCTGTTCCCGGGTGGTTTCCAGCGGTTTTCCAGCCGTTTCCAGAAGTTTCCAGACGTTCTCCAGATGTTCTCCAGATGTTCTCCCGTCCCGAAACCGTCCTCACGCCGCACCGCCGTAAAGCGAGCACTCGCGACAACATGGCGCCGCGCTGCTCGCCTCGGTGTATCCCATCATACACCGCGCGCGCTGCCAAGGCAACGGGGCGCGGCCGCTTTTGTGCCTCGGTATATCCCAGCATGCCCCGCGCCGCCGCCATTCCCGGCAGCCCCCGCGCCGCCCTCAGCAGCCGCCGCCGCCGCTTCTCCGGTGAGTGCCGGGATGGCGGGAATGGACGGGGGAGGGAAATCCCACCGGGACCGGGATCACCGGGGAGGCCCCGGGATCCGCCGGCATCCGCCGGGACCGCGCTGAGCTCCGGTGTCGCCCGCAGGTCCCGGATCCCCCGCGCCCAGCTGAGGAAATGGTGAGGGGAACGGCTCCCCCCCCCCCCCATCCCCGGGGTGGGAATGGAACCGGCCGGGCCCGAACCCCTCCCTGACCCCCCCCATCCTGCGGGAATGGAACCGGCCGGGCCCGGAGCGCCCAGTTCGGCCCCAGTTCGGCCCAGTTCGGCCCAGTATGGCCCAGTTCATCCCAGTATGGCCCAGTTCGGCCCCAGTTCATCCCAGTATGGCCCAGTTCGGCCCCAGTTCGGCCCCAGTTCGGCCCAGTTCATCCCAGTATGGCCCAGTTCATCCCAGTTCGGCCCCAGTTCGGCCCCAGTTCGGCCCAGTTCATCCCAGTATGGCCCAGTTCATCCCAGTATGGCCCAGTTCGGCCCCAGTTCATCCCAGTATGGCCCAGTTCGGCCCAGTATGGCCCAGTTCGGCCCCAGTTCGGCCCAGTTAATCCCAGTGACTTCCCAGTCCCTCCCAGTATGGTCCCAGTTCATCCCAGTTCCCTCCCAGTCCAAACCAGTCCAAACCAGTTCCCTCCCAGTCCCTCCCAGTATGGCCCTGTAACGTCCCAGTCTGTCCCAGTCTGTCCCAGTTGATCCCAGCTCCATTCCCAGTATGTCCCAGTCCCTCCCAGTCCATCCTGGTCCCTCCCAGTTGATCCCAGTCTGTCCCAGTATGTCCCAGTTTGATCCCAGCCCCATTCCCAGCCTGCCCCAGTCCCTCCCAGTCCCTCCCAGTCCCTCCCAGTCCCTCCCAGTCCCTCCCAGTTTATCCCAGTCCATCCCAGTCCGTCCCAGTTTATCCCAGTTTGCCCAGTTTATCCCAGTTTGCCCCAGTCCCTCCCAGTTTGCCCCAGTCCCTCCCAGTTTATCCCAGTCCATCCCAGTTTGCCCCAGTCCCTCCCAGTTTATCCCAGTTTATCCCAGTTTATCCCAGTTTACCCAGTTTATCCCAGTTTGCCCAGTTTGCCCAGTTTGCCCCAGTCCCTCCCAGTCCATCCCAGTTTGCCCCAGTCCCTCCCAGTTTATCCCAGTTTATCCCAGTTTATCCCAGTTTATCCCAGTTTATCCCAGTTTGCCCCAGTTTATCCCAGTTTACCCAGTTTATCCCAGTTTATCCCAGTCCCTCCCAGTTTATCCCAGTTTACCCAGTTTATCCCAGTTTATCCCAGTTTATCCCAGTTTGCCCAGTTTGCCCCAGTTTATCCCAGTTTACCCAGTTTATCCCAGTTTGCCGCGCTCTGTCCCAGCACGGGCGGCTCAAGCTCCGCCCGGACGGTGCGGCCGGCGCGCGAGGAGAAACTGAGGCACTACCGGGAGAGCATGGCCGCCCTGCTGGGGGTACTGGTTTGGACTGGTTTGGACTGGGAATGGGGCTGGGGTTACTGGTTTGTACTGGTTTGGACTGGGAATGGGGCTGGGGGTACTGGTTTGTACTGGGAGGGACTGGGAGTGGGGCTGGGGGTACTGGTTTGGACTGGTTTGTACTGGTTTGGACTGGGAATGGGGCTGGGGGTACTGGTTTGTACTGGTTTGGACTGGGAATGGGGCTGGGGGTACTGGTTTGTACTGGTTTGTACTGGGAGGGACTGGGAGTGGGGCTGGGGGTACTGGTTTGTACTGGTTTGTACTGGGAGGGACTGGGAATGGGGCTGGGGGTACTGGTTTGTACTGGTTTGTACTGGGAGTGGGGCTGGGGGTACTGGTTTGTACTGGGAATGGGGCTGGGGGTACTGGTTTGTACTGGTTTGGACTGGGAGGGACTGGGAGTGGGGCTGGGGGTACTGGTTTGTACTGGTTTGGACTGGGAGGGACTGGGAGTGGGGCTGGGGGTACTGGTTTGTACTGGTTTGTACTGGGAGGGACTGGGAATGGGGCTGGGGGTACTGGTTTGTACTGGTTTGTACTGGGAGGGACTGGGAATGGGGCTGGGGGTACTGGTTTGTACTGGTTTGGACTGGGAATGGGGCTGGGGGTACTGGTTTGTACTGGTTTGTACTGGTTTGGACTGGGAGTGGGGCTGGGGGGTACTGGTTTGTACTGGGAGGGACTGGGAGTGGGGCTGGGGGTACTGGTTTGTACTGGTTTGTACTGGGAGGGACTGGGAATGGGGCTGGGGGTACTGGTTTGTACTGGTTTGTACTGGGAGTGGGGCTGGGGGTACTGGTTTGTACTGGTTTGGACTGGGAATGGGGCTGGGGGTACTGGTTTGTACTGGTTTGTACTGGGAATGGGGCTGGGGGTACTGGTTTGTACTGGTTTGGACTGGGAGGGACTGGGAGTGGGGCTGGGGGTACTGGTTTGTACTGGTTTGGACTGGGAGGGACTGGGAGTGGGGCTGGGGGTACTGGTTTGTACTGGTTTGGACTGGGAATGGGGCTGGGGGTACTGGTTTGTACTGGTTTGTACTGGGAGGGACTGGTTTGTACTGGGAATGGGGCTGGGGGTTACTGGTCTGTACTGGTTTGTACTGGGATGGGGTTTGGGGGCACTGGTTTATACTGGGATGGACTGGGAGTGGATTTGGGGTTACTGGTTTGTACTGGGATGGACTGGGAGGGACTGGTTTGGGGTTACTGGGAGGAGACTGGGCCATACTGGTTTATACTGGGAGGGGCTGGGGGGAACTGGGAGGGACTGGGAGGGAACTGGGATGGGGTTTGGGGTTACTGGTTTGTACTGGGAGGGGGTTTGGGGTTACTGGTTTGTACTGGGATGGGGGTTGGGGTTACTGGTTTGTACTGGGAGAGGGTTTGGGGGTTACTGGTTTGTACTGGGATGGGGGTTGGGGTTACTGGTTTGTACTGGGATGGGGGTTGGGGTTACTGGTTTGTACTGGGAGGGGGTTTGGGGTTACTGGGATGAACTGGGAGTTACCGGTTTAAACTGGGAGGGACTGGGAGGGGATTTGGGGGTTACTGGTTTATACTGGGAGGGGATGTGGGGGCACTGGGAGGTCACTGGGCCATACTGGTTTATACTGGGGGGGTCACTGGGGTGGGACTGGGAGGGACTGGGATGGGGCTTGGGTTTACTGGTTTATACAGGTTTATAGCGGTTTATACTGGTCCGTACTGGTCCATACTGGTCCATACTGGTCCGTACTGGTCCATACTGGTCCGTACTGGTCCGTACTGGTCCGTACTGGTCCGTACTGGTTTATACTGGTCCGTACTGGTTTCCAGGGCGTCCCCCCCGCCCAGGTGCTGTCCCTGACCGGCTCGGTGCTGGCCGCCAACCCCGACGTGGGCACCTGCTGGAACCTGCGGCGCCGCGCGCTGCCCGCGCTGGGAGGAGACTGGTTTGTACTGGTTTATACTGGTTTGGACTGGTTTGTACTGGTTTGGACTGGTTTATACTGGTTTGGGCTGGTTTGGACTAGGAGGGCGCTGGGTTGGACTGGGAGGGCGCTGGGAAGGGTCTGGAGTGGGGAAGAAAGGGTTAAAAGGGGGGTTGGGGTTACTGGTTTGTACTGGTTTGTACTGGTTTATACTGGTTTGGACTGGGTGGTACTGGTTTGTACTGGTTTATACTGGTTTTTACCACTTATACTGGTTTATACTGGTCCATACTGGTTTATACTGGTCCATACTGGTCCATACTGGTTTATACTGGTCCATACTGGTCCATACTGGTCCCTACTGGTTTATAATGGTCTCTACCAGTTGGTCTTACACTGGTTTATACTGGTTTATACTGGTTTTTGCCATTTTTTACTGGTTTTTGCCATTTTTTTCTGCTTTTTTTCATCTTTACTGGTTTATACTGGTTCATACTGGTTTGTACTGGTCTAAACTGGTTTATACTGGTTTGCCTTATATTTTTTTACTTTTTTTGTACTGGTTTTTTACTGGTTTATACTGGTTTTTACTGGTTTTTACCACTTATACTGGTCCATACTGGTCCATACTGGTTTATACTGGTCCTTACTGGTTTTTACTGGTCCATACTGGTCTACAATCATCTCTATGAGTTTATCTTATACTGGTTCTTACTGGTTCATACTGGTTTTTACTGGTTTTTTGCTATTTTTTCTGGTTTTTACCACCTATACTGGTCCATACTGGTTTATACTGGTCCGTACTGGTTTATACTGGTCTGAACTGGTTTATACTGGTCCGTACTGGTTTATACTGGTCCGAACTGGTTTATACTGGTCCGTACTGGTTTATACTGGTTTGTACTGGTTTATACTGGTCCGTACTGGTTCGTACTGGTTTATACTGGTCTGAACTGGTCTATACTGGTTTTTCTTACAGATTTTTTACCATTTTATACTGGTTTTTACTGGTTTTTGCCACTTTTTTCTGGTTTTTAGCACCCATACTGGTCCGTACTGGTTTGTACTGGTTTGTACTGGTTTTTACCAGTTATACCGGTCCATACTGGTTTGTACTGGTCCATACTGGTTTTTACTGGCCTATAATGATCTACAGTCGTCTCCACGTGTTTATCTCACACTGGTTCTTACTGGTTTATACTGGTTTTCATTAACTTTTACCGCTATTTTCTGCTTTTTTCCACCGATGCCGGTCCATACTGGTTTGTACTGGTTTGTACTGGTTTGTACTGGTTTGTACCGGTTCCAGGGTCCCCTCGGAGCTGTCCTTCGTGGCCCAGTGCCTGGGGGTGAACCCCAAATCCTACGGGGCCTGGCACCACCGGGGCTGGGTGCTGGGCCAGGCCGGGGCGCCCCCTGCTGGCCGGGAGGAGCTGGCGCTGTGCGAGCGCCTGCTGGCGGCCGACCCGCGCAACTGTGAGTGCTGGGAGCGACTGGTTTGTACTGGGATATACTGGGATATACTGGGATGGGACTGGGATGGACTGGGATGGACTGGGATGGACTGGGACGGACTGGGATGGGACTGGGACGGACTGGGAGGGACTGGGACGGACTGGGATGGACTGGGAGGGACTGGGATGGACTGGGATGGACTGGGATGGACTGGGACGGACTGGGACGGACTGGGATGGACTGGGATGGGACTGGGATGGACTGGGATGGACTGGGATGGGACTGGGAGGGACTGGGATGGGACTGGGATGGACTGGGATGGGACTGGGAGGGACTGGGATGGACTGGGAGGGACTGGGATGGACTGGGATGGACTGGGATGGACTGGGAGGGACTGGGAGGGACTGGGAGGGACTGGGATGGACTGGGAGGGACTGGGACGGACTGGGAGGGACTGGGATGGGCTGGGAGGGACTGGGGCCGGACTGGGATGGGACTGGGATGGGACTGGGATGGACTGGGATGGACTGGGAGGGACTGGGATGGACTGGGACAGACTGGGAACGGACTGGGAACGGACTGGGACGGACTGGGATGGGCTGGGACGGACTGGGATGGACTGGGATGGACTGGGATGGGCTGGGACGGACTGGGATGGACTGGGATGGACTGGGATGGACTGGGAGGGACTGGGGCGGACTGGGATGGACTGGGATGGACTGGGAATGGACTGGGACGGACTGGGAGGGACTGGGAGGGACTGGGATGGACTGGGATGGACTGGGATGGGGTCCTGGGGGCGCTAGGGTGTACTGGTTATACTGGGGTGGGTCACTGGTTTGTACTGGGATAGACTGGGATGGGGTCCTGGGGGCGCTGGGGGTCACTGGTTATACTGGGATGGGTCACTGGTTTGTACTGGGATAGGGCTGGGGTCACTGGTTTGTACTGGGAGAGGGAATTGGGGCTGTGTGTGAGCGCCCCCAGCTGGCCAGGAGGACCTGGTGCCACTGTGAGTTATACTGGGTTATACTGGGTTATACTGGGATGAGGTTCTGGTGGTTACAGGGTTATACTGGGTTATACTGGGATGGGGTTCTGGGGGTCACTGGGTTGTACTGGTTTATACTGGGTTATACTGGGAGGGAGCTTCGGACCCACTGGGCGCAAGTTCTGGGGCTGCTGGGCTTACTGGTTTATACTGGGATGGGGGCTGGGATGTACTGGGCTTACTGGTTTATACTGGGATGGGGGCTGGGATGTACTGGGCTTACTGGTTTATACTGGGATGGGGCCTGGGATGTACTGGGCTTACTGGTTTATACTGAGATGGGGGCTGGGATGTACTGGGCTTACTGGTTTATACTGGGAGCTGCTGCTAGAACCCTCAGGGGCTCTGGGGCGGTTCCCAGTCCTTACTGGTTTGTACTGGTGCCCTCCCAGTATAAAGCTGGTAAATCTAGGATCCACTAGACCACACTGGGAATGGGTTTGGGTGCATGAAGCCTTACTGGTTTATACTGGGAGCTGCTGTTACAAGCCTGAGGGGCTCTGGGGCGGTTCCCAGTCCTTACTGGTTTGTACTGGTGCCCTCCCAGTCCACGCCTGGGAGCACCGGCGGGCTCTGGTGGCCGATCAGGAGCCCGAGGCCGAGCTGGCCTTCGCCGGGGCCCTGCTGAGCCGCGACTTCTCCAACTTCTCGGCCTGGCACCACCGGCTGCGGCTGCTGGCGCCCGCCCGCGGCCGGGGCGAGGGCGAGGCCGGGGCGCTGCCCCCCGAGAGGCTGAAGGAAGGTGAGAGATTCCCCGGGAAAAGGGCACGGAAAGGGGAAATCCCAAAAAATTTATGGGGATGAACATAGAGAGGGGTTGGGGTGGGTGGGGAGAGCTGGAGTCCAAAATTCTCCATGTAGTTTAATGGGGTAGACCTGGTGTCCAAAAATCCCATTGACTTTAATGGGGTAGACTTGGTGTCTCTAAATTCCTATTGGCTTTAATGGGGTAGACCTGTTGTCCCTAAAGCCCCATTGGTTTTCATGGGGTAGACCTGGTGTCCCTAAATCCCCTTTGACTTTAATGGGGTAGACCTGGTGTCCCTAAATCCCCATTGACTTTAATGGGGTAGACCTGGTGTCCAAAATCCCCATTGATTTCAAAGGGGTAGACCTGGTGTCCAAAATTCTCCATTGACTTTAATGGGGTAGACCTGGTATTCTAAATTCCTCATTGACTTCAATGGGTAGACCTGGTGTCCCATTTATCCCAGTCACTTTAATGGGGTAGACCTGGTGTCCTAAAATCTCTATTGACTTGGATGGGGTCACTAAATCCTGGTGTCACTAAATCCTCATTGGGATAAATGGGGGAGACCTGGTGTCCCTAAATCCCCATTGAATTTAATGGCATAGACCTGATGTCCCCAAATCCCCATTGGTTTCAATGGGTAGACCTGTTGTCCTAAATTCTCCATTGACTTTAATGGCATAGACCTGGTGTCCAAAATCCCCATTGACTTCAGTGGGGTAGACCTGGTGTCCATAAATCCCCATTGACTTTAATGGGGTAGACCTGGTGTCCCTAAATCCCCATTGACTTTAATGGGGTAGACCTGGTGTCCTTACAATCCCCATTACCTTCACTGAGTAAGACCTGACCTCCCACACACCTGGGCACCCCCACTGAGATTTTGGGGTGCCCTTTTTGCCCTCTGAGATTTTGGGGTGCCCCCTTTGTCCCCCCCAGAGCTGGAGCTGGTGCAGAACGCCGTGTTCACCGACCCCACGGACCAAAGCGCCTGGGTGTACCTGCGCTGCATCCTCTCCCGAGGTAACCCCGGCTTCCCTCCCATCCATGGGGCTCTCACCTGGAGTTTTGGGGTGCCCCCTGAATGTTGGGGTGCCCCCTGACAGCTCCCCCACCTCCGAGGGTCATCTGTGTCCACGTGGACCGCGAGGACGCGACGCTGGCCGTCATCTTCTCCCGGCCTGTCAAGGTGAGTGGGGACATCTGGGAACCCCAAAAATCACCTGGGCACATCTGGATTGCCCCCAAAATCACCCGGGTACCCCTCAAAATCACCTGGGTGCCGCCAAAATCATCTGAATGTCTCCAAAAATCACATGGATCACCCTGAAAAAATCACCTGAATCCCCCCTAAAAATCACCTAGACACAGCTGGATCCCCCCAAAACATGACCTGGGTACCCCCAAAATCACCTGAATACACCTAGTTGCCCCAAAAAAATCACCTGGATGCCCCCTAAAAATCACCTGGATACATCTGGCTATCCCCAAAAAGCTCTGAGATCCCCCCCAGAATCTCCTGGGTACCCACAAAATCATCTGGATCACCCAAAACCCCCCAAACTGGTGGGCCTGAATCCCCTTTACTTCGACTGGGTAGACCTGGTGTCCCTGGATCCCCATTCACTTTAACAGGGGTAGATCTGGTGCCCCTAAATCGCTTTGATTTCAATGCAGGTAGACCTGTTGTTTCTAAATCCCCTGTGACTTTCATGGGGGTAGACCTGGTGTCCATAAGTCCCCATTCACTTTAATGGGGTAGACTTGGTGTCCATAATTCCCCTTTGACTTTAATGGGGTAGACCTGGTGTCCATAAGTCCCCATTCACTTTAATGGGGTAGACCTGGTGTCCCTAAATCCCCATTGACTTCAATGGGGGTAGACCTGCTGTCCCTAAATTCCCATTCACTTTAATGGGTAGACCTGTTGTCTGAAAATTCCCATTGAATTCAATGGGGTAGACCTGGTGTCCCTAACTCCCCATTGACTTCAATGGGGGTAGACCTGGTGTTTGTAAATCCCCATTCTATTTAGTGGGGTAGACCTGGTCTCCCAAAATCCCACAGACTTCAATGGGTAGACCTGGTGTTCTGTTTATCCCCATTTATCCCCAGTAAACCTTCCCAGTGCTCCCAGTCACCCCAGTGCTCCTCCTTAGCCACTCCCAGTGCTCACAAGGAATAGCTCCCAGTTCAACAAATTTGCCCTCCCAGTGCTCCCAGTATCCCCCTCCCAGTGCTCCTGGTTTGTCCAGTTTCCTCCTTTCCTCCCTCCCAGTGTTTCCAGATCCCCCCCAGTGGTTCGATTTCCTCTCCTAGTGCTTCCCCTTAGCCCTTTCCAGTGCTGCCAGTTTAACCAGTAACCTTTCCCAATCAAGCTTTTATTAATGGATAAATGTGGTGTCCCTAAATCCCCACTGGGTTTAATGGGGGCAGACCTGGTGTCCCTAAACCCCAATTGATTTAAATAGGGGTAGACCTGTTGCCTATAAATCACCATTGACTTCAATGGGGTAGACCTGGTGTCCCTAAATCCCCATTGATTTCTGTGGGGTAGACCTGTTATTCTTAAATCCCCATTGATTTCTGTGGGGTAGACCTGTTATTCTTAAATCCCCATTGACTTTAATGGGGTAGACCTGGTGTACTTTAATCCCCATTGACTTCAGTGGGGTAGACCTGGTGTCCATAAATCCCCATTGACTTTAATGGGGTAGACCTGGTGTCCTAAATCCCCATTGACTTTAATGGGGTAGACCTGGTGTCCCTAAATCCCCATTCACTTTAATGGGGGTAGACCTGGTGTCCCAAAATCTCCATTGACTTTAATGGGGTACACCTCATGTCCTTAAATTCCCATTGGCTCCAATGGGGTTAGACCTGGTGTTCCTACATCCTCATTGGTTTTAATGGGGTAGACCTGGTGTCCCAAAATCCCCATTGACTTTAATGGGGTAGACCTGGTGTCAGTAATTCTCCATTACCTTCAATGGGATAGACCTGTCATCTATAAATCCCCATTGAATTCAACAGGGTAGACCTGGTGTCCAAAAATCCCCATTGGTTTTAATGGGGTAGACCTGGTGTCCCTAAATCCCCATTGACTTTAATGGGGTAGACCTGTTGTCCAAGAATCCCTATTGACTTTAATGGGGTAGACCTGTTGTCCAAGAATCCCCATTGACTTTAATGGGGTAGACCTGTTGTCCAAGAATTCCTATTCACTTCAATGGGTAGACCTGGTGTCCCAACCATTTTCCTGCTAAAACCTCCAAATTTGGTGCTGAAAATTCCCAATTTTTGGTAGGAAAACACCCAAAATTTTGTGCTTTTTTCCCCCCCAGGTGAACCCAGAGTGCCCAGAGCTGACGGCGACCATGGATGGCTCCACCCTGCCCGGGCCGTGGCGCTCAGTGGAGGGGCGGCCCCGCCCCAGCCACACCTGGGTATCCTCCCCCTGAAGGTCGAGGGTGGGGCCGGGGTGGGCGTGGCTTGGGGGTGGGCGTGGCCACCACACCTGGCACACCTTGACGGGTGACATCAGCTCTGCGACATCCCTGCCCCGCCCACCGAGAGCTCCGCCCACCTGGAGGTCACCTGGGCGCCTGACTCCGCCCTCCACGAGGTGACGCTGCTGCCAGGTGAGGCCACGCCCCCTCTGGCCACGCCCACTCCCGGCCACGCCCTTTTCTCACCTGGCCACGCCCCTTTCTCTCCCAGGTGAGGCTGAGGCTTGGTGGCAGGAGCCAATCGTGGAGAGGGAGCTGTTCTGGTAAGCCACGCCCCTTTTTGCAGACCACACCCCTTTCCTTAAGCCACGCCCACTTTGAGCTGCCATTCATCCCTGTATGGGTTAAGCCACGCCCACCCACCACTGATATTTGTCCCTATGGGGAACAAGCCACGCCCCTTGTCCAAAGCCATGCCCCTTAAGCCACGCCCACCTGGAATCTGCCATTCATCCCTATGGGGTTAAACCACGCCCCTTTACACCCAAACCACGCCCCTTAATTAAGCCACACCCACCTTCAGCTTCCATGTATCCCCCTGGGTTTGAGCCACGCCCACCCAATACCTTATGCCGTTAAACCACGCCCCTTTCTTGGCAAACCCCGCCCCTTTTCTCACCTGTTGGCCCCGCCCCCAGGCCGGAGCTGGGCGTGGCCGAGGCTCAGGTGCTGCAGGACCAGGTGCAGATGTGCCAGGAGCTGCTGGAGCTCGAGCCCCAGAGCCGCGGTAAGAACCTGAAAAACGCCCAAAAAACCCCAAAAAATACCCCAAAAATACCCCCCAAACCCCTCCAAAATACTCCAAAAAATTGCCCCAAAAATACCTCAACAGTACCCCAAAAACACCCCCAAAATACCCCACAACAGCCCCAAAAACCTCCCCAAAAATATCCCAAATACACTCCAAAAATAGCCCCAAGCCAGCCCAAAAATACCAAAAATACACCCCAAAACCACCCCAAAAATACCTCCAGAAATCACTCCAAAAATTCCCCAAAACCATACCAAAAATACCCCAAAACCACCCAAAGTTGCCCCCAAAATACCAAAAATCACCCCAGAAATAACCCAAATATGCTCCAAAAACAGCCCCAAACCACCCCAAAAAACCCCCCAGAAATGCACCTAAAACACCCCCAAAATATCCCCAAAACCACCCCATAAATACCAAAAAATTACCCCAGAAGCAGCCCAAAAACACCCCCCAAAAAGCCCCAAAATACCCCAAAATCATCCTAAAAATAACCTTTAAAATACCCCAAAAACTACCCCAAAAAATGCCCCAAAAATTCCTCCAAGACACCCCCAAATACCCTAAAAAACACCCCAAAACCAATCCTAGAAAACGCCCCAAAAATAACCCCAAAGAATGCCCCAAAATACCCCAAAACTACCCCAAAGTCACCCTAAAAATACCCAAAAACCACCCCAAAATATCCCCAAAATACCCCCAAAAAACACCCAAAACCAATCCAAGATAAACCCCAAAATACACCAAAAATGCCCCCAAAACACCCCAAAACCGATCCCAGAAAAGCCCCAAAATCCCCCAAAAACCTCCTCAAAACCAACCCTAAAACACCCCAAAAATGCCCCAAAACCACCCCCAAAACCACCCTGAAAATGCCCCTGAAATCCCCCCAAAAAACCACCCCAAAATACCCCAAAACCACCCAAAACTCACTCAAAAATATTTCCCTAAATATCCAAAAACCAACCCCAAAACCAACCCCAAAACGCCCCCCAAAATACCCCAAAACCGCCCCAAAATAACCCAAACACACCCCAAAAATGCCCCAAACCACCCCAAAAATACCCCAAAACCACTCCTCATTACCCCCAAAATTACCCCAAAACACCCCAAAAATATTGAAAAAAAAAACCCAAAAACACCCAAAAATACCCCAAAAATACCCCCAAACTCACCCCAAAAATCACCCCCCAAAGCCACCCCAAAAACACCTCCCAAAACACCCCAAACCCACTCAAAAATACCCCAAAATACCCCAAACCCACCCCAAAAATACCCCCAAAATTCCCCAAAAACCACCCCAAAACCAAACTCAAACCACCCCCAAAACACCCAAAAACCCCACCCCAAAACCAACCCCAAAAATGCCCCAAAACGCCCCACAAAACCACCCCAGAAATGCCCCCAAACCACCCCAAAAATGCCCCAAATTTCCCCTAAAACCGCCCCAGAATGCCCCAAATACCCCAAAACTGCCCCAAAACCGCCCCAATGCGCACAAAATATCACCCAAAACCACCCCAAAAATACTGACGAAAAAATCCTAAAAACACCCCAAAAAATATTCCCAAAAATACCCCAAAAATATCCCCAAATCCACCCCAAAAACGCCCCAAAAACCAGCCCAGAACCAACCCCAAATACCCCTAAAATACCCCCCAAAAAACCCCAAAATACCCCAAAAACAGCCCCAAAAACCGCCCCAAAAACCACCCCAAACACGCTCCGAAAATCCCCCCAAACCACCCCAAAAATACCCAAAAACCACCCCAAAAATACAAAACAGATACCCCAGAAACAGCCCCAAACCACCCCAAAAATGCCCCACAAATCCCCGAAATCCACCCCAAATACCCCAGAATATCCCCAAAAAAACCACCCCAAAAATACTGAAAATACCCCAAAATTCCCCCCAAACCGCCCCAAAAATACCCCAAACCACCCCAAAGCCAACCCTACAAATTCCCCTAAAAACTCCCCAAAAACCCCAAAATTACCCCAAAACCACCCTGAAAAATACCCCAAAAACGTCTCACTGGTTTGTACTGGTTTGTACTGGTTTTTATTAGTCCATACTGGCCCATACTGGTCCATACTGGTCCATACTGGTCCGTACTGGTCCATACTGGTCCATACTGGTCCGTACTGGTCCATACTGGTCCATACTGGTCCATACTGGTCCGTACTGGTTTATACTGGTCCATACTGGTCCGTACTGGTCCATACTGGTTTATACTGGTCCATACTGGTCCATACTGGTCCATACTGGTTTATACTGGTCCATACTGGTTTATACTGGTCCATACTGGTCCGTACTGGTCCGTACTGGTTTATACTGGTCCATACTGGTTCATACTGGTCCATACTGGTCCATACTGGTCCGTACTGGTCCATACTGGTCCATACTGGTCCGTACTGGTCCATACTGGTCCATATTGGTCCATACTGGTTTATACTGGTCCGTACTGGTTCATACTGGTCCATACTGGTCCGTACTGGTCCGTACTGGTTTATACTGGTCCATACTGGTCCATACTGGTCCATACTGGTCCATACTGGTCCGTACTGGTCCATACTGGTTCATACTGGTCCATACTGGTCCGTACTGGTTTATACTGGTCCATACTGGTTTATACTGGTCCATACTGGTTCATACTGGTCCATACTGGTCCGTACTGGTCCGTACTGGTCCGTACTGGTTCATACTGGTCCGTACTGGTCCGTACTGGTCCATACTGGTCCATACTGGTTTATACTGGTCCATACTGGTCCATACTGGTCCGTACTGGTCCGTACTAGTTTATACTGGTCCGTACTGGTTTGTACTGGTCCGTACTGGTTTGTACTGGTCCGTACTGGTTCGTACTGGTCCGTACTGGTCCATACTGGTCCATACTGGTCCGTACTGGTCCATACTGGTCCATACTGGTCCGTACTGGTCCGTACTGGTCCATACTGGTTTATACTGGTCCATACTGGTCCATACTGGTTTATACTGGTCCATATTGGTCCGTACTGGTTTATGCTGGTCCGTACTGGTTTATACTGGTCCGTACTGGTCCGTACTGGTCCGTACTGGTCCGTACTGGTCCATACTGGTCCATACTGGTTTATACTGGTCCATACTGGTCCATACTGGTTTATACTGGTCCATACTGGTCCGTACTGGTCCATACTGGTCCGTACTGGTTTATACTGGTCCATACTGGTCCATACTGGTCCATACTGGTCCGTACTGGTCCATACTGGTCCATACCGGTCCGTACTGGTCCATACTGGTTTATACTGGTTTATACTGGTTGCAGGCTGTTTGCTGACCCTGGCCCTGCTGCTGGCGGTGCTGGAGCCGCGGGGCCGGGCCCGGGAGATCCGCGAGCACCTGGGGAGCCTGCGGGTAACTGGTTATACTGGTTATACTGGTTTGTACTGGTTTGGGCTGGGTTATACTGGTTATACTGGGTTATACTGGTTTGTACTGGTTTGGGCTGGTTTGGGCTGGTTTGGGCTGGTTATACTGGTTTGTACTGGTTTGGGCTGGTTTGGGCTGGGTTATAGTGGTTATACTGGGATATACTGGTTTGTACTGGGATATACTGGGATATACTGGTTTATACTGGGTTATACTGGTTATACGGTTTATACTGGGTTATACTGGGATATACTGGGATATACTGGTTTATACTGGTTTGTACTGGTTTGTACTGGTTTATACTGGGTTGTACTGGGATATACTGGGATGGACTGGTTTATACTGGTTATACTGGGATATACTGGGATATACTAGGTTGTACTGGGATATACTGGGATATACTGGTTTATACTGGTTATACTGGTTTATACTGCTTTATACTGGGTTGTACTGGGATATACTGGCTTATACTGGTTTGTACTGGTTTATACTGGCTTATATCAACCCATACTGGTTTATACTGGTTTGTACTGGTTTATACTGGTTTATATCAGCCCATACTGGTCCATACTGGTTTATACTGGTCCATACTGGGAATTGGGACGAACTGGGAGGGGATTTGGGGGAATTTCGGGCTCTAAAATGGGCAAAAAACGGGATTTTTGGGGGGTTTGCTGCTTTTACTGGTTTGTACTGGTCCGTACCGGTCTGTACTGGTCCATACTGGTCCGTACTGGTTTATACTGGTCTGTACTGGTTTCAGGAGGCCGACCCGCTCCGGGCCGGGTTCGTGGCCGATGTCCGGTCGCGCTTCGAGGCCGCGCTGGCCGTGCTGGGAGCGGGGGAGCGGCTGAGCCTCAGCAACAAGGTAACTGGTTTGTACTGGTTTATACTGGTTTGGACTGGTTTGGGGTCTGGGGGTTACTCGTTTG
Source organism: Camarhynchus parvulus (assembly GCF_901933205.1). Classification (NCBI taxonomy): domain Eukaryota; kingdom Metazoa; phylum Chordata; class Aves; order Passeriformes; family Thraupidae; genus Camarhynchus; species Camarhynchus parvulus. The sequence continues at coordinate 19,619 of NW_022148448.1, forward strand.
TACTGGGAGGGAACTGGGACAAACTGGGATGAACTGGGAGGGAGGTAAAGGGTTAAAAACGGGGGGGAAAGAGGAAAAAATGGGGATTTGGGGTTACTGGTTTGTACTGGTTTGTACTGGTTTGTACTGGGAGGGTGCTCGGGAGGCTCTGGGGGTTACTGGGAGGGACTTTCGGGGTTACTGGTTTATACTGGTTTATACTGGGAAAGGGTTTGGTGGCTCTTCAGGGTGACTTTCAGTGATACTGGTTTGTACTGGTTTGTACTTGGTTTACACTGGTTTAGGGCTTAGAAGAGTTTTGGGTAGGGTTCTTGTATTTTTATTGGTTTATACTGGTCCGTACTGGTCCATACTGGTTTGTACTGGTCCATACTGGTTTGTACTGGTCCATACTGGTCCGTACTGGTTTATACTGGTTTGTACTGGTTCGTACTGGTCCATACTGGTTTGTACTGGTTTGTACTGGTCCATACTGGTCCGTACTGGTCCATACTGGTCCGTACTGGTCCATACTGGTCCATACTGGTTTGTACTGGTCCATACTGGTCCATACTGGTTTATACTGGTTTATACTGGTTTATACTGGTTTGTACTGGTTCATACTGGTCTGTACTGGTCTGTACTGGTTTATACTGGTTTATACTGGTCCATACTGGTTTATACTGGTTTGTACTGGTCCATACTGGTCCATACTGGTTTATACTGGGTTATACTGGTTTATATTGCTTTATTGGGGTTTGTACTGGTCCATACTGGTCCATACTGGTCCATACTGGTCCATACTGGTTTATACTGGTCTATACTGGTGCAGGGGCTGAGCAGTGTCCCCCTGCTGGAGCGCATGGCCGCGCTGAGCCGCCTGGAGCTGGCCGGCAATGAGCTGCGGGCGCTGCCGGCGGCGCTGGGGGCGCTGCGGAGACTGCGGGTGAGAAACCAGTTAAAACCAGTTAAAACCAGTAACACCGGTAACCCGTCCCAGTAACACCGGTAACCCGTCCCAGTGCTCCCAGTCCCTCCCAGTAACACCACCAAGTCTTCCCAGTGCTCCCAGTAACCCCCAGTCCCTCCCAGTATAAACCAGTTCACTCCCAGTCCCCTCCCAGTCCCTCCCAGTTTGCTCCCAGTCCCTCCCAGTCTCTCCCATTTTGATCCCAGTTCCCTCCCAGTCACTGCCAGTATATCCCAGTATAACCCAGTTCCCTCCCAGTCCCTCCCAGTTTGGTCCCAGTCCCTCCCAGTATAACCCAGTTCCCTCCCAGTCCCTCCCAGTTTGATCCCAGTTCCCTCCCAGTATAACCCAGTCCCTCCCAGTCCCTCCCAGTATAACCCAGTCACTCCCAGTTTGCTCCCAGTCCGTCCCAGTATATCCCAGTTCCCTCCCAGTCCCTCCCAGTATATCCCAGTTTGCCCCCAGTCCCTCCCAGTCCCTCCCAGTTCGCTCCCAGTCCCTCCCAGTATATCCCAGTTCCCTCCCAGTCCCTCCCAGTACATCCCAGTCCATCCCAGTCCCTCCCAGTATAACCCAGTTTGCAGGAACTGGATCTCTCCGACAACCACGTGACCGAGGTGGGCGTGGCCCCGCCCCTTCCCCGCCTGCGGCTGCTGCGGCTGGACCGGAACCGTAAGGGCTGGGATGGACTGGGATGGACTGGGATATACTGGTTTATACTGGGATGGACTGGGACGGACTGGGATGGGACTGGGATGGACTGGGATGGACTGGGATATCTGGGATGGGACTGGGATGGACTGGGATGGGACTGGGATGGACTGGGATGGGACTGGGATGGACTGGGATGGACTGGGACGGACTGGGATGGGACTGGGTTATACTGGGTTATACTGGTCCATACTGGGTTATACTGGTCCATACTGGTTTATACTGGGATAGACTGGGTTATACTGGGATATACTGGTTTATACTGGGATAGACTGGGATGAACTGGGAGGGCACTGGGAGGGCACCGGGCAGCCCTGCGGCTCCATACTGGTCCGTACTGGTCCATACTGGTC